>NW_009194693.1:133968-135696 GCF_000690835.1 Fulmarus glacialis | reverse complement strand
TTCTGTGATTCTATGATTCTATGATTCTCGGTGGAGCAGGGTTGGTGACACCTCTGGATTCATCTCACGTAATGATTAAAGCAGTGTGCATGTGAAGCTGGTCATCTGGGTTCTGTCTGTCTGTCTGTAGGCAGTGAACAATGACAGGTTCATCCTGAGAAGTCTTTACCCCACCTTAGACTGATGTTAAGGCAAGGTGATATTAATCCCCTTTGCACTCCTGGTTTTTTTACCTAACCTTGTGACTGTCCTGTAGAACTGGTTTTGCGCAACGGAAGTTTGCATCTCCCTAACTATTAGAATTTCAGAGCATGCTAGCTGTTTCTAAATTTCCATTCAATGAAAAACGTTGGTTAGGGCATTTCCTTGATCTATGACTTGTATTCTTCCTTGTTTTCCTTATTTTATTTGCCCTAGTTCCTGGGGAGTATATATTAGTTTACATTACTTTTTCTACTTCGTTTCTGTCTCTTTGTAAATTAATATGCGTTATTAATGTCATGCATTGCTCTGAAGAGCTTGTAGCACATCCTAAATGTTGCACAACTGGGACCAAAAATGCCAAGATGGAGGAAAGCACGGAAAAGCTGAAAGCTACCATGAGCTGCCAATTTCTGTGTTTGTGTCTTGTTGCTAGAGAGAAGTTAATATATTTAATGTATGATAGAAAAGTCTATGAAAGGACAGAGAGTAGAGGCTGCATGAGAAATGAAAAAGAAATGGGAATCCAGAATATTTACTGAGAGCCTGCTTCCCCCCAAAAAAAGTAAGATTAATGAGATTAGATTTGCCTTTCCTTGTAATTTAGTGGAAGTGACTCAGGTGCCTTAACTCTTGCACAGCACAGGCCAGAGAAAATCATGCAGCAAAAGTGGGTTAATGTGAGTGGTAGCTGAGGCTGCACAGTGGAATGAAGGGACTAAAGCAGGTGTGATCATGAGTGACCTCACCATTTTTTTCCTTTAAAAGTTTTATCTCCTGGTTGTGCAATGTGGCAACTTCTGGATGATATTTTTATGTGGCGTAGGTAAGAATATAAGAGATGGGTACTGTCAAATAAAATGTATCTAACTGTATTTGGTGCACTGCTTACTTGAGGTTAAACCAAAAGTGAAGCCATCCCAAAGAACTATAATGTCTTCCTTCTATATTACCATAAAATTAAGCATACTGTGTATGTCATATGCATTTTAGAAATATTTTGAAAGAGTTTGAAAACGTCCAGTGTCATTTTTTATGTATTCCCACTTGTAAAAACAACAGCATTAAGCTGAATGAATAATAGAGGGGGGCGAAATGAAACAACATCATCACTTTCCATAATCCATTACTATCATTTCATTAATCAGATGCATCAGTTGGGAAATGTTAACTAGACAGTTCTCTTCTGTTCTAATGTTGTCATGCAGATACTGAAATATAAGATAGGAGCGAAGCAATGGACAAAGCACATGTCAAGATAATGTTTAGACTTCAACATCATGGATTTTTTTTTTTTAATATTACGTATTTATACAAAAGCTGATCTTAGAAATTTTATAGATGTCTTGGGAAAAAATGAACCAGTTCTATTTTCTGTATTCGTATGCACTATAAATAGGTTGGACTAATTAATGAGTCATAGTAAATAAATTAATGACCCTTTTCATTGATAAAGCATAAAGAAGATGTACTAATAGTAACTAAGCAAATAAACATAAAATAAGTGGGTTTTGAGAGCATATGATA
>NW_009194693.1:123213-133923 GCF_000690835.1 Fulmarus glacialis | reverse complement strand
TTTTACTTCATCATTATCATCATAATGTTTTTTTGTGTTTGTTTTTTTTTTCTTCCAACTTTCTCTAATTTAGGTCTCCCTTTTACACTACGTTCAGTTTATCTCTGCCTTTGTCCTCACTGTCCTCATTCATTTCTTGTGTCCATTTGCTGTGGTTTAACCCCAGCTGACAACTAAGCCCCACCCAGCCGCTCGCTCACTCCCCCCTGGTGGGATGGGGGAGAGAATCAGAAGAATAAAAGTGAGAAAACTCGTGGGTTGAGATAAAGACAGTTTAACAGGTAAAGCAAAAGGCGTGTACGCAAGCAAAGCAAAACAAGGAATTCATTCACTACTTCCCATCGGCACGCAGGTGTTCAGCCATCTCCAGGAAAGCAGGGCTCCATCATGCGTAACAGTTACTTGGGAAGACAAATACAATCATCCCTTCCTTCTTCTTCCCCCAGCTTTATATGCTGAGCATGACGTCATAGGGTGTGGAACATCCCTTTGGTCAGTTGGGGTCAGCTGTCCTGGCTATGCTCCCTCCCAGCTTCTTGTGCACCCCCAGCCTACTCACTGGTGGGGTGGGGTGAGGAGCAGACAAGGCCTTGACTCTGTATAAGCACTGCTCAGCAGTAACGAAAACATCCCTGTGTTATCAACACCGTTTTCTTCACAAATCCAAAACATAACCCCATATAGCTACTATGAAGAAAATTAACTCCATCCCACCCAAAACCAGCACACCATTCCTCACCCACTCCTGTGTTTCTCTTTCCTTCACTTCCTTACAAGAGCTATACTGCAACGTCAATGGATGAACCAGAGTTGGATAACAGTAATTCTTTTATCTTTTTCCCGAGGAGAATGGACTGACCTTTCATTTAGAGGTGTCTGTCTTAGTTGCTGGTCTACTACCATTCTGTAGTGTGGATATATTTCTTTCCATGTACTAATGATAATAGCAAATGGCAACATTCAGCAGAAGGTCCCAGAGGTCAGGAGGCAATGAGCTGGGGAGGGAGGAACAGCCTGTGCCACAGCTGGGCTTGGCCAGAGAAAAGCAGCATCGGGAACAGAGCGGAAGCGTAGGGGAGCTCCTTTACGTGCAGTTGCATGGGAGATGTACCTGGCTGTTGATGCCAGCTCCAGTCAGCCCCAGAGCTGGGGGGATCTCTGCTGGGCAGAGGATTTGCTTCTACACCCCGTTTCCTACAGTCTGATATTTGTGTGCTAGGAAATTTCACTGAAGGTAGGTTTGGTTTAAAATATTCAAAGTTCACTAAATGGCTGGTGCAGCAACACTCGTTCTGTGAGTAATAGATGTGCCTTTTGACATCATTCAGTGACATTGCAGCTGTTCAATTGTCTTCTTTCCTTTTGCATAAAGGAGGGGAGATTTCAGTGCCTCGGGGACGAATGTGAACATTTCTCTGTCTTATCCTTATTGATTTCCTGTTATAACTTGTAGCATAATAGTGATAATAGCTTGAGCGCACTGTTTTTCTCAGCAATAAACCATGTGATAAACTACTGGTCCTTTTGTCTCTTAATTTGCCCTGTTGGCAGCCACATTAAGGGTTTTTACATAGCACAGTGATAGTTTTATTACTTTATTCAATTAAAACAGCAGACAACCTGAGTGAAGGATGGAGGTACAACGTAGTTCACATCTGATGCCCAGAAAATGTGGTGTCTGGACCTGGATATTGATTCTTACACACACAGCATCAGCTTTGGTTCTGTGCTTGTCGTTCCAGCCCCTGTGACTACAGAGGAAACCCAGACATTTAATTTAGACTGGGTAGGTAGCTTCAGATGGCTTATCCCAGCTAGTAAGCCCATTTCTCCTTGACTGCAGGGACTGCATTTGTGTCTACCCAGTGTAATTTTGGACTACCTTGCTTATGCATTGCCACCAGCATTAAGTATAGAGCTCAGGATAGGTGGGTGAGCTTGCCCAAGGAGCTGGATATATGCTTTGGTAGTTAGTTCATCCTAAGCTTTATGCTGCTCCACCTGTACTGTTACAGCTATCCAGATTTAGGTAGTTTAATGATAATGCAGTGCTTTCCACGAGCTGCCATTGCTGCAGACCGTGGTATAGTCATGTCCACATTCTTCACTTTCTGAGATGAGATCCATCTGGAAGATACTGCATATGTAATATCTCATCTCTGGAAGTTTGTGAAACCTGGCTTGTATCCATATAAGCTTAATATCGTGTCTTTGAAGCTAGTACTATGTAAAAGCTAAGTATAATTGGCTATGTCATCAGTTATTTCGTCTCACCCTCAAGGCTGTACTGTTTTAATATGGTATTTTAATACAGAGATTTTTTTTTTAAAATGTCAGGTTGCTGTGCTAGAAGCTGTAACAGGTACCTCTTTGTACAAGTTCTTAAAGAAATAGGGGTTTTAATAAATATTTTTCTTTTGGGTTTGTTAAATGAGACTAACTGATGATATGTAGCATATTTCATGTTTAAGACATATATAACATTAGCTGATTAGTTGCCTCAAACTGCTTGCAAGTTGGTGACTGCAGAAGGAGAACAGGCCTTGCCCAGGGTCATAAAGGGAGTCGGTGCCTAATACAAAGTAGTTCCTGGCTTTCCTGCTGCAGTCTCTTGCACGCAGAGAGGTTATTTTCAGTTGTGCAAAGACTGCAATAACACAAGAGTTGGACCAAAGAATATAAAAATCAGACGAAATCTAGAGACATTTTCTCTGCTACACTTTTCCAACTTTCAGTAATCAATACTATGGAGACTTGCTGAGCCATAGTTTGCATCCAAACCATCATATTTTACAGTTTGTGATGAATCCATCCTCTACAAATGTCTAATCCTTTTTTGAACTCATGTAAACTGTTAGCCTCTTCCATATGCTGTAACAGGGAGCTCCACGAGGTAATTACATACTGTTTGGAAACTTTCATTTTGCTGGCTGTAAACGTGCTGCTTGTATTCCACAATATCCATTTTCTTCACTGGAATGCGACTTCCATCCTGTCCCTGTGCAGAGGGTATGAGGTCTTGGAAAGCGGGGCTCGGGGTGCCTGGCCGTGCTTGTGCGTGGTGACCGTCCTTCTGCCTCTCCCAAGCCAAATAGCCCATGACTGGAGTGACTGGCCTCTCTACTTGAGATTCCCTGGCTATAGGAAAGTTAAGGGATATCCATTTCATTTTAACGTCAGCCCAGCCATTTCTTGGCCTTCTTTCTTTTGGCAGAAAAAGCTGTCATTGGCACTTTTGCTGACTTTCTGGAAGGAGACTGTATTCCATGAAGTATCTGACCTTCCCCACAACCTCTGTGTTGCAAACGTGCTGTACCCTTTTCAGCCTAGGAATGGAAAAGCATTTAATCCTTAAACCCATCAGACAGTTATTTCAGTTAGTTTTAATAAACCCTCCTAAACCTACTTACTCCTGCTAATTAAAAAAGAGAAAATTAAAGTCACATATAAACAATCTTTAATACACAACCAATTGTACTTTTTATGGTGGATAGCAATAGTAAACAAGATGAGGATTAATATCCGTTGAGATCTGAATGGTTTCTATTGTTTCTTTTTAATACCAGATGATGGTGTGTGTGTCTGGTATTGTGTTTTAATGCTGGACCGATTTCTTTCCCTTAGCCTCCACGAGAGAAACAAGCGGGGAGGAGGCTGCGTGCTTTGTTAGACCCACTGTGACTTTGGTGCGTACCGCAGAGCTGGTGCAGGTCCTCGTGCCGTAATGGGTCCCTCCAGCAGGAGAGGGACCTGCAAGGGCAGCAGCGTCGTCTCTGCAGGACAGTGCCTTCCAGCATTGCTCTGAATTGCTCAAGAGCACTAAAAGCAAATTTTCAAGGTCTTTCCTTGTTGTTTGCTTTCTAGGCGGAGTTCCCATTTGTCTGAGGATGACATTTTTCCTGATTCCTCTTGATTGTTCATTGGAGACCTTCCCCCATGCCTTCCCACAGCAGCTATACACAATAGCGTGTCTGTGCAGCTCAGCTCATGCTTTTCAGGATAGAAGATTTCCTTCTTCTCTCCTCCTTCCAGAAATAGGAGGGGAGGTGGCAGGTGCTTCATCTCTTTACTGTGCTGGGCAGCTAGCCAGCCATTTGTGGAGAACATTTCACCTTTTGAAAGGATCTAACAGTGGAAGGAAAAATGTTACTGTGAGACCTTTCGAGTGTTTTTGGACCACCACTGGGCTAACAGATGAGGATCTCAAATAAATTCTATAGGCATAAAATGCCTGCTGAAAACTCAGGTAACTTCTAATAGAAAATAAGAAAAAATATATGTCGTATTTGGAACATGCTCTACACGAAAAAGCTGCATACCTGTTGTGTTTTATATGTGATAGGTCAAAACACTAATAGAAAGTTTAGCACTGTCTAGTAAATCCTATGGCTTTTTGGAGTAATTCCTCTTGAACTCCTAACATTTCTATAAATCCTAGATGTGGAATACCTGTTCTGTAGGGCTGTTCTGCTACAGCCTGGCTTGCTTTGTAGTGTTTTTGTTATGGTGCACTGATTATCCATGGGCTATCTCATGGCATCTCCCCCAGTGACTTTTTCCCTACCCCAAAGACTAAATTCTGCCTTAAGATGCTGATTCTTAATGAGATAATTGATGATCTTGTCATGGGATAGAGCTTGGCCTCGGGAGATACTGCTTTGTGAAGCTCCCAGCTGGGAGGAGCAGCTCGGGTGTTGGCGAGGGATGGCTCCACACCCACCAGAAATAGCAGCAAAGGGCCAGGAATGTTGTTTGTGTCTGTAAAACTCCTTGTGCTTAAGACACACAGGGCCACCCTGGAAGAAGCAAACAAGATAAACAAAACAGCTAACTCCTGCTTTGCCTTGGGAAGCCAAGATGCTCCAGCAGCTTCTGTTTCCTCACCGAGGACCTGGGAATTAATTAAAGTTCCTTGAGTTTAGACCTCCTGCAACATGTAGCTAGCGCTGCAGCCGTGGTGATGCTCGAGCTCACGAGAGCAGTGAGTGGGTCCGTAGCGGGTACCCCGCACTGCCGGGTACCCGTCCCCTGCGGAGGCAGCGTGAGGAGGCAGGGAGGGGTTGGGACTGCCTAAGGTGCCCAGTTTTGGGGTTGTGACCATCTCTCTGCACCGGGAGCCGGGGGGATGCGGTGAAGGACTTGTCCTCCTCCTGGGCGTGGGCACCGCTCCTCTCCTCTCCAGCATCTCAGGAATAGCAGTCTCACTGTAGTTACACGCTGTGGAGTAAAACCTCATTTTGCTTTTTTGGCATGAAGCATTGACGTACAGGAGGTTGTTTATATGGGTAAGGCCCTGAATAATTTCCATTTTATGCTAGTGGAAATAAAGCACACCAGCGTTGTTTGAGCATTTGTGTCCCACCACTGATAACAGTAACTCTCGCTGCTGTTTCTTTCCCTGCAGTACTGAAGGGGTTGGGATTTTGTGGTGCCAAACCATGCAATTCAGGCAGACTTTCTGTCTGTCACAACAGTAGTCTTTTTCTTGTGCCCAAAAAATGTTTGACATGACCAAACTTCATTTATATATTGAAGTTTTTATGGAGTGGCATCTTTGAACTGTTTTGAGTGTCTCCAGAGATTGAATCACTGCAGATAGCGGCCAGGCACTCCAGCGAGGGAGTCTGCCAGTCCTTCATTTCCAGCACAACGTTCAGAGAAATGCTGGTGCAGCGAGTGTAATGCAGCTCTGTTCGAGGAGGTGCGCCCAGGAGGCTGTTAGCTACATCGCAGCATTCAAAGCTTCCCCAGTGATGGTACTTTATCTCTCTGTTGCAGTAAAACAGCAGAGCTAAAAAATGACTGCGTAACTGAGTGTCAGGTGAATCTTCTTTTCTTTTTTTCTTCTGGATACAAATTAAGCAGCATAAATTTGTCTTCTCAGAGTAATAAAGGACCTGTGATACTTTAAATTTACAGCTTGAAGAATTTTAGCAGAAAGCAAATATTGCAGTAGCCTGATCTCTAAAAGGGGAATCCTTCACACTGACTTTCCTCATTTTCTTCTTTTTTACCTGGGTGGGGTTATTTTTTCTTAGTCCTAGTGTTCATGTACAGATTTGAATCTGCTTGTAAGAAAGCGGTGAAGCAATCTTAACCGCCTCCTCCTGCCTCCTTTTCTTGTTGATTTTAGTACTAACTTTTCAGCCAATTTCACTTCAGTGTATGGCATTTTATGTCATCAGAAGTGCCCTCCAAACCTTAGCTTGCATGGCTCCAAGGAAGGTAGGGAAACATTGCTCCCATCACTTCAGAAAGAAAAATCAAGGTAGAAAGGCCCCTGGCCAATGTGCAGGTCATAGAAAGCCTGTGACTTTGCTAGAGTTCAGGTCGGTGGCAGAGCAGGGTTTTGATGTCAGGAGTACTACCCTCATGTGTTGAGCATGAGGTCTACACAGCTGACTCTTGTCCTACACTTTGCAATAGCTAAACCTGCTCCTCAGGCAGAGCTGCGGCCTCCGTCCCTTGCCAGAACTCCGCTGGTCAAATACAGCTCGATCTGCGGTCTCTGCACCTAGCTCTCCCTGCTGGAGGACTAAGGAGAGAGGCTGTAGGGTTGCGCTGCAGTTACCCTCTCTTCATACAAGGCACCTTCCCCAGCAGCGCTTCTGCTCCGTGAGCAAAGCCCTCCCCTTCTGCAAGCCGTCAAGTGGCAACTTGCGGTTAGCATCTCTTTAGCGACCCAGAGACACCAGGTTCACTCAGATCCTTGATCTATATGTTTTCAGAAAAGAAACAAACAAAAAGGAGTAATGCAGCTCTCCCTGCTTCTTCTACTTGCTCAAGTCCCAACTTGCGTAAGGACAAAACATTATATTCACTGAAAAGTGTTCAAAAGCAGCTTTCTTAAAATGTTATTAGAGTCAGAACTACCTTGTATATGTGGAATATATTTTGCCTTTACCTGATTTTTTCTGCAAGTTTCATCATTTAAGACAAAGTGATTAATTAAACAAAAGAACTTTGCAATTAATGACTTGATCTGTTTATTTCTGATAACTGCCTTCGAGGTTTTAGAACTGCAGTGCTCATCCTCTCACCCTGTGCTTTTATTCACAAGATGAAATTAGAAAGCAAGCCTTCTCTGAAGCTTTTTGGTTTGTTTTTTTTCGTCAACTCTTAGCTGGTTTCAACTTGGAATGAATTATTCAGTGAACCAAAAATATTTAAATAAACTGTCAGGAAAGATACATTATCTCTGTATTTGCAGATGAGACTAGTGCTGTCACAATCTGTTTTAGCGCTTCTTATTCTAGGTGCTTAACCACTGTCTTCCATTTAACTTGTTACTAATAAACCACTTCAGATATTTGACTTGTTTTAAAACTTTGACAACAAGCATGTACTGTTTCAATTATTCAGTGCAAGTAAAACGGTATTAATATTTTATGTTTTAATAGATATAATTGTTTTCAATTTGACTTTAAATAGGTTTATTAGAGACATGCATTCAAATGCAATAGCATAATTTAAACAAATAGTGGTTAGGTTCTATTTGGTCTTTTCTTAATTGATCCTTACCCACCTGTAGTCGGCCAAGAGGCATCCTCGAGAGCCAAGGTCCATCAGTTTCTAGTTCTTAGGCCACAGTCAGCTGAAGCTTGTGCAGAGGCATGAGATCTCTAAGCACCCGTTCAGTTGCCAGTGATCGCTTTTTTAATCAGTCTTTTTTACTTAGGTCTAGTCTTCATTGGAGACTTTCCTAGGATAAGATAAGGGGGGGCAATAGACAGAAATCATGTGTTCTTGGCTGTCTGCCCCGTGCGTGTCCACGTTACCATCTCCTGCATGATTTGCAACATCCACAAATAACTTCAGCCAACCTTTATGAGGCTTTAAAATTGTTCTGTTTCAGGGATTCTGTAGCAACTCCAGTTCACTTTTTCCCATGGCACATGAAAACTACTCCTCTGAAACTGTATGTATTCTACAAAGCAGTCTGCAGGGTAGTGCTCGTTCAAGGTAGCTTTTTAGCCTTTCTTCTTCATTCGTGGGTGTGGAAAAGAGAGTTTCTCTGTCTTGTGGTCTACAGTCTGGATGTCCCCTCATCTTCTGCCATTTCTTCCTCTTTTCTTTTGTACTATGTGGCATTCTTTCTTCTGCAATACATTGCTGGGGATCCCAGATGTTTGTCAGGAATGGTTGTGTTGTCAGAGTCTCTGAAAAACAGCTGAGCTGGGAAAACAATAGTTGAATAAGTTGGATGGATTGAGCAAACATTTAATGAGGATCAAGGGAGCAGAGGAGTGAGGCTATAAGGAACTCCTAAAGTACTGCATTTCCCCTCTGGCTCTCATCTCCATCGCTTTGCTTGGTACAAAAGAGCTGAAGCCATCTGCCTTCTAGCATTTGAACGCAGCAAGTTATAGCAGCTGATTCTTATCCCTGACACAGCGTCTGCTCTCCTTTCAGCACAGAAGTGCCACAAACGTGCTGCAGTGGGGCAAGGAGAGCAATCCCTTGACACAGGAACGACACAGGCCAGGAATTCAGTACCTTTGTCACATCCCTGCCACAGACCCCACCATGAAATTCAGAGTGCGAGCTCCCATTCACTGCTGCAGGAATTCCTGACCTCAGCTGAAGCCAGGGATTGCCCTGAACTGTTGCAGACCATTTTTATTTTAGCTTTTTTTTGGCAGCTGTTCTGCTCCTTGCAACTGTCTTGAACTTGCGTAGGAAAGAAGATAGGTGAAAAATGGCACACTCTGGTGGGAATTTACATCATCCAACTTTGTTCATTTAAAAGTAAACGCATCCCATTCTAAGATGCGCGCAGGGTGAACTCCTTTCCAGGGTAGCCTGTCTTTGTTGGCTACGGAAAAAGCCTTCAGATGACAGAGATACCTCTGCTTTAGATCACTATACTAGGATGAACCCCAGCTTGGGTAACATAATATGTATTTATCTTCTACTTCTTTGGAGGAGATAGGAGAGAAAATTCCCTGTGTGGGTTTGAGCTGGTGCCTAGCTTGGACTCAAAGTGGGAAGAGGGGGCAGGAGTGGTCGATTCCCCTCTGGGAGAGTTTTGAGTCAGGGGTAGTTGCGTGACACAAATGAGACAGTTCAATCTTTCTGATCAGAAAGCGTCAGCAGCAAAGTAAGTGTCAGCTTCACCTTCTTTTTCTGGAATTTATTACTTAGAAATCCTGGACCGTTGCAAGAGCCTGCATTCCTGTCTATCGCTATGTTGATTTCATTGTGGCTTTTGTTGTTGAGAAACTTTATTGATGATCTTTTTGTTTCCAAACGTATGAGCAAACAGTGGCCAAAATCTCTGTGTCAAATCTTGCTTAGATGCAAAACTGCCAGCTTTCTCATCCCGGTTGCTCTGGAAGCTCCAGCCTTTCCACCTCTGTCATACGTCCTGGCTGTCACGCCCGCTGCTGAGGTCTCTGCTGGGGTCTGTGCCAGACCCGAGCCTCGCTGGGGGCTGGCAGCTTCTCCTCTGACACGTGGAGCCAACCTCTGCCTCCAGAGAGGGTGAATTTCCTTTGGCCTGGAGCAGGCTTTTGGGGATTTCTTTTACAAGCAGCATACCACTTGCACGTTTCAATCCCTGGATGATACCGGATAGTTGCAGCGAGTGAAACTACAGAAGTGGCCAGAGTTACGAGAAGCCTGTTGAAAGCAAAACAGTATCGAGTTGTGGTACTTTGCCAAAATGCGTTAGGCACAGATTTTATAAAGTCTTCTTGTCTGCTAAGCCAATATAAAAGATGAAAGTTGGGGTGACCACAAGGTCAGGCACCAGGCTGGAGGTTCACTCCAGCCGAGAGGCAGCAATTACAGCCTGTCCGTAGGCAGAAAGGACTGCCAGAGCATTCAAAAGCTTTATGAACAACCACGGCTTGTTCTCAGAAGAATATATGTTATGACTCTTGCTTATTTTTCATTACGTTCATGAAGTGAGAGATTGATCACATCTGGTTGAATAGTTGGAGCAAATAGAGTGTCTTTGGTTCTTCTTGCTTAAATATATAGAGCTAATTATGTATATATTCAGATGTAAGAAAGTTGGCGCTGATGCAAGGCACTTTCCAGCCCTCTAATAACCTGATCATAGGGCTCTCACAGGCTGAGGCAGCTGGAATAGCTGTGCCAGTCTTACAGGCCTCTTCTTTTGCACTTGGGGCCAAGTAAGTGACCTTTATTCATATGAACAACTCCTACTGTAAGGGCGTGGCCTCACTGACATCATGTGAGCTAAGGTTATTTGGAGGAAACAACAGAAGAAACTGCAGGATTGTATTGGTGCCATTGACATCCGTTACCTACAGTACAAAAATACTGGTGTCGGTAGCAGAGAGGATCAGGTGGGTCACAGTCTGTTGTTCGGACATGTTTCACATTAGCAGTTGGGAGAGGAAACAGATTGCAGAGCGGAGACACAGTAAAATGACCTTGGATAAGCAGGGAATGATGAAACTCACTTGAGGTGTAAGGGTCACTTTTGAGGACCGTGCACACCCTTTTTATTGAGTGGCTGTTGTACCCCACCTCCCTCTGTGGCTTTCCTTAAGTAGTTATGGAGCTCTTGCTGAATCATAGAATCATAGAATCATTAAGGTTGGAAAAGACCTCTAAGATCATCAAGTCCAACCGTTAACCCAACACCACCATGCCCACTAAACCATGCCCCTAAGCGCCTCATCTACATGTCTTTTAAATACTTCCAGGGATGGTGACTCTACCACTTCCCTGGGCAGC
>NW_009194693.1:90891-122818 GCF_000690835.1 Fulmarus glacialis | reverse complement strand
TGCTGGCCACACTATTTCTGATACAGGCCAGGATGCCATTGGCCTTCTTGGCCACCTGGGCACACTGCCGGCTCATGAACCACCCCTGTTTCTAAGAAGTCAGAGCTGCAAATGCTCCCGCAGAGCTGGTCCATTCCCCATGGAAGGGTGGCCCAGTGACTGCTCTGGGACGCCCACCAGCCATCCCTAGCTGTCTGCTGTGTTTCGGGGTTCCTTTGTGGTGGGTGCCAGATCTCTCTCCTGGTCAGACTGGGATCCATCTGGCTCTGGAGAGTTTAAAGTTAAGCATCTAGCCTAGGGAAGACTTTTGTAAACTTCCTCCACAATTGATGGAAAGATCTACCCACCTCTGTAAGGTGGTTCATCCAGTCCTACAGGCGGTATCTCCAGTAGGTGGTGTGAACCATCACTGGGTATTATTTCTGGTGCTCTCGTGACAGCAAGGGAAACTTCAGCTTGATTTCATAGGACTAAGATTGGGCCTCGATTCTCTGTAAAACGGCAAGAATAAAGCTGGGTTCTGGCAAGGGTGTGAGAGTGTGGCTGTGTGGGTGGTGTAGAGCAATGGTTTAGATACTTCCTTGCACAGAGAGAAAACAAAGCACAGGCATATTTAAGAGCTGCTGGCTCCGGAGGTAGATATATAGGTTTCCTTTGGATTTCATCAAGTGCTAAGTGAACTAATGTTAAAACATATTCAGTTTTCCTTCCTTTTTTGAACCCCGGTAAGATTTTAATTGTTTAAGGAATTACATGCTTAAAAGGTTTTATTTGTAATTTAGTCTGTTAATAGGGGTAGGGAGAGATGTTATCATTAAGTTTTGTTTGCTTCAAGATTTTTTTGTCCCATTTTTACATAGGAAATATTCATAAGTGCCTTACTATTTTTGTAGTAAAAGTTACTTTAATGGTTAGCTGTGCACAAGAAGAAATTGCACCTACTGTGCAAAATTGTTATTCTGACGCAAAATCCCAGGGTACTTAGTAACTAATTTGTGGAATTTACACGTTTAGAAGGCAGATTATTTACATGATGTTTTAGAAAAATAAATATTTCCCACTTATTGGAAAAAAAAAAAACAAAACTTGTTTTTATTATGAGGAAAAGAGGAGTTAAAAGTTATAAATATACATTGATCTTCTTTTGAAGGCAAAGCTGTGTTAGACATAGGGTAGTAAAAATTGACTTACTGGAGTCTGAAATCCTATAGTTGCATGTAGAAATGTGTGCTAGAACTTGGATATTTGGCTAATGCAGTGGATTTTCAAAAGTATTGTGATTGTACAAAAATTCTGAATGTTTGAAATATTTGAAATACCTGCATTATATTATAGTGGAAATAACTTGCGTGTTATAATTGAGACTCTGCCAACGTCTCCTCTACAAGTGTTCTGTTTTACATTCCCAAACGCATGCCAGACTTCAACCACAATATATTTTTCTTTTATCCTTAACATATAACCATGCTATCCAAATATGTACATAACTTTTAAAAATGAGGTAGCTTTTGCAATAGCTTTTGACACTTCAGATAGAGTACCCATCTCAGTCAGCGTTTTGGCAGTAGACTGTAACTAAAGTGAGACCTTTTTGTTCTCTCATGGTGTAGATTCAGTCTTTATAAGGCAAAAGATGCCAGATACAGACTGGAAATCAAAATATGGTTCCATATTAATTGCCTGTGAGTTCTTTCTCCTTCCTCATCAAAAACTTCAGGAGGCTTGAATTCCTGATATGAGTTCCTCTTTCTCGTCTTGAACTGATAATTATGGGGGAATCAGGCCAGCACTAGTTCTGTAATAATAGTTTCCAGTAAGTCCTATGCAGATGGCAAATAAAGCCCAGAGGAAGTTTGAAGGTGGTAAACATTAGGTTTGAATAAGATGTGTGGAAGAAGAGTCTGATGTCTGCTTGGAAAAGAACATTTTAAACTCCTGCTTCCCCTACAACTTATTGTCCAATTCCATACATTGTTAATAATGAGAGGTATTTCAGGCACTGTTGGAGGATTGTCTTCTCTCATTAGTATAAAACAATGCCATATGATGTGGTAACATCCCTTTTGTAGCACCTGAATCTTCTGTTGCAATAATATTCCCTTGCCTTACAGGAGTTTTGTGAGGATACATGCGTTAAAGATTTTGCAATACTATGGTAGTGCTGGGCACAGGAATACCATGGATATGTCCTTACAAAAACCTATTGGGACTGAAATTTCAGGTCAGGATGTTCTTGTTCAGTTGTGGCTCTTATATGGAATATGTTCCTGCACAGATAGCATTATAAAATGCATTAAATACATAATTTGATATTCAGCTTTTTGGTGGATTTGGAGATGGTGGGATTTTGTCCTTTGAAGAAGTTGAGTCCATCTGGGTTGTACAGCAAGTAGCTTGGAGGCAGTCATATCCCTGGGTTAGGATTCTCTTTTTTTTCCTCATTCTTAATTTACTAAAAGGGATTTTGTTTAGATCAACTTACTCTGAAAGTGGGGTTTTTTTTCTGAATATCCATAATCAGTTTTTGAAAGGCCACTCCTATGCACCCACCAACATGTTTTCTTTCTTCTGGAGCAGGGTGATTTTTGTCTTCTCCGCTGAGAATGTGGGGCACTGCTGGTACAAAGGCAGGGTGAGCCAAAATTCCCAGGCCATGTTCCTATCCCTCACCCAGTCATTTAGAAGACCTCATCAGGGGTAAGTTTCTTAGGATTGAATTAATAGCAAATGTCACCCAGTTTGGCTTGTAGGAAGCCTCAGATGAAGCAAATATTTTCTGGCCTGTTCCTACTTTTTCCTGCCAAAATATCTGCTCAATCCACCAAAATTAGGCTCTTTACCGGGCCTCCATGCTTGGTTTGATGTCAGATCTTCTAAAAGAGAAAGTTAAGATTTATTTTCCTGTAGTTTTGTATAATGACCTAACTACAACAATCCTTTAAAAACCAATACAGTGTTTGGTGCTAAGAGTAGATGTACCTTTTAGATTGAGATGATCTCAGTGCCTGCCTATGGTGTATTGTTGCTGTGTAACAGAATGCATTGCAACAGGTCCAGGCTGGTTTTATGCCATCAAAGTAACTTGACTGATACATTCATCTGCACAGTTGTGGTGTGAATTAGCAAATTATAGTAGAAGGTAATGAAATTCAGAAGCTCTAAGTTAGGCTTCTGTTTGGAGCTTGAGAGATGAAGCAGTTCAAGCACGGAAAAGCATTCCTGTGTTGTAGTTTGTCATGTCATTGGTCTTAGTTTAGTTGGTAATTGCTTTTAATGCGCTGAAGATTCTCTCATTTTTTTCTTCGGTCTCATATAATGTTCAATATTACAGTGTTCATCACCCAAAATTTCTTGTGGGGCATCGTAGCTGAGCATCATATTGAACTAGTATATCATTTCCTCATTGATGATATTTTTTAGAAGGTGAAGCTGTTATGTGAAAGAAGATAATTTTCTCTGATCACAATCACAAAACATTTAGCAATTTTAAAACTGTCTTGAAACCAATAGATATTATGGTTTTTATTTCAGAAGCAGCTTTTGCAATGTCAAAGGGACAATGCCAGCTTAAAGTTTCTGTTTTCAGGAAGGTGATTCACCTTTTGCTGCTGGTAGCAATACACATTTTAATCCTGTAGGAATGTGGTTTGTAAGTTGGTTACATTCTGCGGATATACTGAGACTGAAAGAATCAGAGAAAAAGATCAGTCCCCAGTCACAGGTCCAGTCTCTGGTTCCTGCACAGGAGAATAATGTTGCTGTGCCCGTGTTCCTGATACAACACAGAGAAGGTTAATAGGGTGCAAAATTTCTCAATAAGAAAAAGTAAAAGCTGTTTTGCTGAAGTGTGTGAAACAAGCCGACATGAAAATGTACCCAGGTTTTATTCGACCTCCTCAACTTCAAATATACCTACAAATAGACCTTCTAGTTTTACTATGGCAAGTGAGTACTTCTGGGCTCTGATTTGTATACTACATGACATGTCTGGAGGAGTTACAAGCTCTTGAAATGTGAATGGTTCAGTCTTTGTGTTGTGTGTATGCATTGAGGAGTGGAGGTAATGAAATTGCAGGTTGACCTTTTGATACAGCAGCCCTAGCAATTGCTGATAGCAGCCCTAGCAATTGCTGCTATAATAATCATCTTCCTTTCAATTCCATGGGAGAATGGAAATTACAGTTCTACAGATTGCTTCTAATTTTGTGCAAGAGCTTGTTTAGAGCCATCTATCACTGAAGAGCACGTTGCCTCATTGTGGCTTTTAAGCAGCCTGTAGCATGCCCACTGTACTTGATGGCGTATGATGCTGGATGCGGCCTGACCGATCAAGCCGTCATCACATGCGCGTCCTTGCGTCAGCCAAACTGAGTTGCTCCACGCCTCTGCCCACGACGAGAGGTGATGGTGAACGCTGCTGCTTTTCCCGGTGGGGATGAGTGATGGCCCTGCCCCGAGCGCTGGCCAGACACGGAGTGGGGCTGCCTTCTGTAAGGATTGTTCCCAACCACCCTCAAAAGCACTGTGGTGACCTGAAATCATTAATTATTAGCTGTTGCTGACATGATGTGGCTCTGTGTTGCTCAAAGGCACGATGGTACCCTTAGGGGCATAGGTGTCTTTAAGAACAGTTCCTGACCTGGCATGGTTTTGATTTGGTTTAGTTTGGTTTGGTTTGATGGGGTTGTTTTGTTTGTTTGTTTTTTATGTTTGGAGTATGGAGAGAGCGTGTACTGGTTGGTTATGGTGATAAGAGAAGTCCGTGTCCCTCTGTGACACTAATTCAAGAGAGACCTTTTATCCACATACCAGGTATAGTGTCTTAGTGCCTTGCCTGAATATGTGAAGTGGTCTCCTCTGGAGGTGTATAGCCTCAGTGAGCACAACCCAGGGCTTTTTGCAAAATCCTTATTCAAGCAATAGTCCCATGGCCTTTCTGTGAATGTTTTGCCCAAGGGAAGTTGTGTTAAAACAGTGTAATGACTCCAGGAAGGATCAAAGCACCGGTGGACAGGCACAGGGGTCCACGGGGCTAAAGGAGGGCTCGGGGCTGTGCCGTGGCTGGGACTGCGCTATATGGAAACGTGAAGGTAGAATTGTTAATGTGATGGGGTCAGGGAACAGAAAGATGTGAGCGGATTTTGAGAGGGGTCAAAGATGGGCTCAGAGAGTCAGCCATGGGAGAGAACTTCCAGCAGAAATTAGTGGTAGGATAGAAAAAAACGTAATGAATATTTTGTGAGATTGAAAGTAATGGGAGTGGTGCTACATCATGGTCAAGGCATAGCAATGCTGACATTACCATGTGCCTCATCTCAGAGGCCTCAACTTGAATGATTATGGGCATTGAATTATCTTTGTGCTCCTAGAATTGATCCCAGCAGATCCAGGAGATAGCGTGTTCGGAGGATATCAGGAGAAAGGTTGCGTTGCTACCAATGCACGTTGGCAGTTTAAATACAAGCAAAAGCAGTTAAGCAACTTTTGCAGAATATTTTTTTAAATTTCAGGTTATTTTTCTTCTCTCAGGTTCTCACAGTGTTCATCTATCTCTATATCCATCTTAGGACTCCTGAATTCAAAAGTGCAGAAGTGGGCTTTGTTTCCCTGGTATGTAGTGAGCGTGTTTGTAACAAAGAGATGGACATTGCTAAGAGGAATCCTAGGGAATAGCTCTTCCCACACCCTAAAAAAACAAAAGCAAATTCATACCGAAAACAAAAAAAAAGGAATGTACAGAGGGATGTACAGGAGTCAGAAGATCTGAGTGAAATTTGGCTCCAGTGACATTAGTGGTAAAACTTTTTGGCTTACCATGGAGCCAGGGTTGCAGCTTTGGATTTCATTTCCATCACTGCTATTAAATGTGCTGCCAGTTCCCCCCGTGTAAAATGAACACCGTGACACTTTCCCATCGTTGCACAGTGCTGCAGGGGTCACCGGAAGGAAAGTCCACACTAAATCCGGGTACTTACTTGGTTTACAAAGTATTGTTTTATTGCTGGCTTATCATGGGGTAGAAAGCGTGGGGAGGTTTCCCAGCTGTTTCCAGACACCTCCTGCGTCCACTCTTCCCTTCCTGACAGCTGAGGCCACGTCACCCTGTCTGCCATACCGGTTGTCCTGCCAAACAAGACCGATAGCCACAAAGTGCTCAACATCTTCAGTGTGTGGCATTAATTCCCCATCTGTCTAGCATCTTGCAGCTTTTAGAGATGGGAAACTTCCCCGCAGGGTAGAAAATACTCCCTGGAGCTGTGGATCCTTGGGGATTAGGGGGCTAATATGGGGCCACTAGCTGGAGAGGGTATTTACATCTCAGGAGGGCCTTTTGGTTTGTTATCAGAAATGCACGGTTTTTGAAGTGACTTTTTTGATATAGCTTGTCTTCATTTATGTTGTTCTAAGTTATTATCCCTCAAAGATTTTCAAGCAGCTGTTTATCATTGTGGAAATATATCTCCAGTGGAGAAGAGCAGATGGGCACTTCACTTCAGACTTGGTGGGGAATTAGCTTTGTGAGCCTGTCTTATAAGCAAGCTGGATTTAGGACCTGGGGTTCGCCTTTGTTTTGGAAACAATATTATGCATTCAGCTGGAGTACTACCCCATCTAGGAGGGGTAAGGCTAGCATGTAGTTTCTATACGTGTGCGCAGTTATGGTATAGTGAGTGCATAGAATCTGTGCATCAAATACATTTTCTCCTGATTGTCAGCGTCCAACACGTTGTCTCTTGGTTCAGTCAAGTTACCAACTACATTTTAATATAAATTCTGACGCCATGTCTCTTCTGTCTAATATTGCATATGTCTGT
This sequence comes from Fulmarus glacialis, assembly GCF_000690835.1. Lineage (NCBI taxonomy): Eukaryota > Metazoa > Chordata > Aves > Procellariiformes > Procellariidae > Fulmarus > Fulmarus glacialis. Next base: position 116,003 of record NW_009194693.1, on the reverse strand, counting down.
GCATACAGGCATATTTGCATGTATCTGTGAAAAATTACGTCATAATTTTGCATAGATAAAGAACACAGTAAAGCAAAATTAACCTGGAAAATTGACTTGAGAGGACAGGAGACTGCTAGTAAAAGTCATTAACAGTCTATTGGTAGACAAAAAGTTAATGCCTCTTCTTCTTATTTATAGGATTCTTCCTATTTACAGGATTCAGTTAAAGCACTGGTGCTGCTTAAACAGTATCATGTGTCAAAGAAGAGAGTACGTAAGGAAGGAGCATGCAGGTTTGGAAGAGGTTTGCCAGATCGGTAGCTCCGTCCATGCAGTCTCCCTGCACGCGTGATCGCATTGCAGGGTGGCTGCAGCCGTGCACGTAGCAGAGAAGCTGGGCATCGCCCCTGGGCAGGAAGGCGGCAGGCTCACACCTGGAGGGGGAAGGTGGGGAATTAGGTAGCATAGGACCATTAGGACAAGGCATTTCATCACTAAATTTGTGGAGATGCACATGTGCAGAGTGATCTTGGCAGCTGGATCCATTCTGTGTTATCCCAGAGAGGGCTACCCTCCTCCCTCCACCTTAAAGACCACCCGCTCTTCTAACAGCATCTGCCTATCTTCACCCTCCCTACACAAGCACCTGCCTTCCCCACCACCCCAGGGCAGCAGCAACCTACTCCTACCTTTTCCCTACTTAGCTAGGCTTCTCACCCCGCTGGCAACCAAGGATTATTCCCTCCCTCCCCCAGAAATAGCAGCCTCTTCCCATCTGCTCCCTCTGAGCCAAGCCAGCAGAGCCGGGAGGCCCGCGGGCCGGCGCGGGAGGAGGCGTGAGGCTGCTCAGCCAGCCATTCTTTGTGCTGCCCAGGGAAAAGGCAGCAGGCTGAATGGAGGCACTGGGTTTGACTCGCCGGCTGCCAGTTGGGCCATGCTGCTTTAGCACATTCCAGCCATGAATAGTGTAAAATGATATACCAGGAGCACAGATGTGGTTTGCTTGCTGGCACTTTGCTTCCCAGCATTCCTGGTACATGCAGCATGGACATCACTCTTTATTCTTTTCCTTTGATCGAAAAATGATGAATAAGGGATAACTGCTTTTCTCCTGTTTAGGGACTTGGGTCAATTCTCTCTCTCGGCCAAAGAACAGAGGTTGTGGTAAAACTTCCAGGCAGTTAGAAATGCACCGTAATGCATGTCTGTAAAGGCATCTGCTACTCTACTTGTGTAGACTGCTTGTGTATATGCAAGCATGTATGCATTTTTTGCTCCTAAAATGCTGTGTATTTTCACACTGTAGGAAGCAAAATATGAGGATACTAGGAAAAACAGAATCACAGAATAGTTGAAGTCAGAAGGCACCTCTGGAGATCATCTAGTCCAACCTCCCCAGCACAGTCAACTAAGCAGGTTGCCCAGGGCCATGTCCAGTTGGATTTTTGATATCTCCAAGGATAAGGCTTCACAACCTCTGTGGGCAACTTGTTCCCGCGTTTGACCATCCTTAAGAGTAAAAAACGTTTTTTATTATGTTTAAATGACCTTCCATGCATTTCAGTTTGTGCCCATTGCCTCTTTTACTTTGACTGGGCACCACTGACAAGACTCTGGCTCCATCTTCTTTACCCCCCATCAGGTGTTTATATTTATATATTGATGGGATCCCCCGAGCATTCTCCAGGCTGAACAGTCCCAGCTCTCACAGCCTCTCCTCATATGACAGCTGCTTCAAAACCTTAATCATCTTTGTGGCCCTTTGCTGCACTGTCTCCAATATGTCCGTGTCTCCCTTGTATTAAGGAGCCCAGAACTGGACACGGCACTCCAGGTGTGGCCTCACCAGTGCTGAGCAGAGGGGAAAGATCACCCTCCTAGTCCTGCTGGCAATGCAGCCCAGGAGACTGTTGGCCTTCTTTGCCGCAGGGACACATTTCTGGCTCATGTTCAGCTTGGTGTTCACCAGTACCCCCTTGTCTGCAGAGCTGCTTTCCAGCTGGTTGATCCCAGCCTGTCCTGGTGCTTGAGGTTATTCCTTTGCAGGTGCAGGACTTGGCATTTCCCTTTGTTGAACTTCATGAGGTCCTTGTTAGCCTGTTTCTCCATCCTCTTGAGGTCCCTCTGAATGGCAGCACACCCATCTGGTGTATCAGCCACTCCTCCCAATTTTGTATCATCTGCAAACTTGCTGAGGGTGCCCTCTGTCCCATTGTCCAGGTAATTAATGAGGATGCTAAACAGTATTTAGTAGGACTCAGTATCAATCTATGGGGTGCACCACCTGTGACTGGCCTTCCAGCTGGATTTCATGCCACTGACCATAACCATCTGAGTCTGAGAGTTTTCAGTCCACCTCACCTTCCACTTATCTAGTCTATATTTCATCAGTTTGTCAATACAAAATGCAATGAATACCTCAGTTGTTTCCATGTCTTTTGTCACCAGGTCCCCATTCCCATTCAGCAGCAGGCTTGCATTTTCCCTAGTCCTCCTTTCACTGCAGATACACTTGTGGAAGCTCTTGCTGTTGCCTACCACATCCCTCACCAGATTAAACTCCAGACGGGCTTTGGTTTTCCCAGCCCCATCCCTGCATGTTCATACTGTTTCTACATTTCTCCTGTCCCTGCTTCCACCTCTTGTGTGCTTCCTTTTTGTGTTTGAGTTCAGTCAGCAGCTCCTTATTCATCCACGAAGGCTGCCTGCCACCCGTGCGTGACTTCCTGCTTTTAGGGAGGGATCAATCTTGAGCTTGGAGGAGGTGATCCTTGAAAATCAACCAGCTCTTGGACCCCTCTTTGCTCCAGGGTGGTATTCCATGGGGTTCTTCCAAACAGGTCCCCAAACAGGCCAAAGTCTGCTCTCTTGAAGTCCAGGGCTGTTTGCCTTGTCCCATCCTCTCAGGAACCTGAACTCCACCATTTTGTGGTCCTGCGGCCATGGCTGCCCCCAGCCTTCACATCCCTGATCAGTCCTTCTATGTTTATGAATATTAGGTCCAGCAAAGCAGTATCGGGACCAGCAGAGCTGGACACATCTGAAAAACTCTCAAACAGTTTTAAAGCTTACCTGTGAAATGAGTTAAACTTTCTTGAGCCATTGGTAGCTTTTATTTATTACATTCATTTTTTTCTCTCTTGAATGAAAGTTCACATCACCATTCCCCGCAAGTCTTGGTCCAGGAGGTTTGTACTGTGACCTGCTCTGCTTTTGTAGGTGCCGTTGCATGATCACTCCTTCCCTGATCCACTAAGTATTATCCTATAATTCTATGCAGTGGCAGAGCCACAATATAGTTACTCCTGGCCAAAATTTTTAACATCATTTGGAGACAATGGGGCTTTGAATGTGGAACATGCAAGCACCATTCTTTCCGAAAAGCCTTTTTAAAGATATGCCAAAATTAAGGACATAATGAAAATAATATTTTTGTTCCCTCGCATTGCAGGGAGGTTAGGTTGGTTCTGTTGACTTTTGTGTGTGCTTGTCAGATTGATCTTATTCTGGCCTTTTACCTGTACCAGTATGGGGATATGTCTTCCTTGAAATTTTACTTTGGGAAGAGACATCAGTACAGAAATGCCTCAACTCTTGAGTCTGATGTTGCTTTTACCAGGTTTAGTTCCACTTTCCACCTGCATTCTTTCCCAAGGACAAGTCAGTGTTTGGCTCTTAGCTTTTTCAGAAAATGCCGGTGGTGATATAATCAGTTCCTTACTGTCAGTGTGTCAATTCTCAGTTGGCTAGCGCAGCAATAGATTAAAAACTTAAGTGGGTGGAAAACCAGCTTTAATTAATTAAGATGGCTCATAATTATTTCTAATGTTACTGTTCTCTGAGGACATAGATAGTCACCCATGAATATGTTGCATTAGTTTGAAAAAGACTAATTTCTCCAAAAGGGAAAGATAATTTTATATAAAAAGTTAACCAGTAACAGCCTGTTTAGATATTTCTGTATATTCTTTTTATTACAAGTGGGTGTTTTTAGGATGGTTCATAAATGATGGGTTATACTAAATAACATAATCCTGCCTTTTTCTGCATCTGCCTGAACTCACGGACCTCAGTTGAGTGGCCTTGGTGTGGCTGGGGACAATATTTGCCCCAGGATACGTTCAGGTAAGTAAATTTTTTATTGATAAGACACTGTGAAGACCATAGTACAACACTAAACGTTCATGTTATTCAGTGTCATCCCTTTCCCCCCGAGCATTTTTATGACTACCCAAGCTTTTGATCACAGTCTTTTTACATGATCAAATTCACTTTCTGTCTCTAGAGGCTATAGAGACTGAAAATCTGATATCTCTTAGAAAATTAAGCTTCAGCATTCATCTTCAGTATCGCTTTCTAGATCTGTGGCACTCCCTCTGGTGACTACTTGCCAGGAATGCTTTTCGTGGGTATTTATAGCACTGTTTCTTTTGTAAACTAAATCTTTTTTGATAGACTTTGGCTTTTGGGCTCATTTTTATTCCATATCTCTGCTTGGGTCATACAAGACCTCTGACATGCAGAAATCCACTGGAATGAGAGAAGGGGGTTCAGTTTACTATAGGTTCACACAAGTTTTGGGGCTTTGTGCAAGTTTTGGGATATAATTCAAACAACTTTTTTCAGTGTCATTATTGTTCAAGTCTTCCAGATCTTTCGTAATGTATTCTGGTAATTCTTGGCTTGATAATATATTGAACATATAAATTATCTGAGTAAGCAAACTATCTGGGTGAAAATGAAGATTAAGTGCGTGAAATACTGAAAGTGCATCAGTGGGAATGTTTCTTTAAGCTGTGGATATAGATCGTAAGTCTCAAAACAGGAGGAGAAAGAACTGACTGATGGCTCATCTGTCTATGTATACTCCCTTGCGTCAAGATCTCTGATCCAGAACATTGGGTTGCTCAGATAATGGTTTAAGTCAACCAAGGCTGACCAGTAAGAGAGTTCAGAGTTTGTTTTGTAAGTCGTTTGTCCTTTTGCTGATCTGCTTTCTGTTGTGCACATGATGCCTGATGTGACTTTCTAAATGTGGGCAATTTCCCAGCACTAATTAGTTGGAAATGTCCCTATCTTGATGAAATAAATAGGCACATTAGATGTTGCTTATGCATCATACCTGAGGACCTCCACCTATCCATCCTACTGACCAGGACTATATCCCTCTTTCACCCAAAAGTAAGCATATGCTTTCTCACTTTCCTGTGAGAAAATTGCAGCAAATGTGTAAGAGTCTGTTACACAACTGCAAATTTAGCTTCTTTCAGAGTCTTAAGCTTTGGTCAAAGTAATGACTTTCCAAAATTCCTAGTGTTTGTCATCACATTTCTATGTAGTTTTAAGCCCTGGGAAGTCTCTCTAGCTGATAGCCTCATCCCATTCATTTTGCTTTTTTAAAATTTTTTACACCTTGACGTCAATTTGAGCAGATCTAGGCCAAAAAGATTGTTTTACATGGTAATTTGGTAAATAACACCACTTAATAACCTGCATAACTTAAGGGATGAAGGAGGTGAGCCTGTTTTTTTGTTTTCTCCCTTCAGCTGATTCATGTTGTTTTTCATCCCTGCTTCTCTTTCTCTATTTCATTCTTCTCCCCTCTTCATTGCTGAACTTGTGATAGTTACAATAAATATGCAAAAAAAGAGCCCCTCATTGCAAATGCTGCTGAGATTGCAGCTCTCTCAGAAATACCTGTGGTAACTTTCAAGCAGCTGCAATATTCGGCATGCTGTGCTGTGCTCTGTGTTATGATAGTTACCCCGCTATCAATACTGAGATAGCTAATTTAAAGATAGCTCAAATGTGTTCCCTTGAGCTGTAGTGACTGGAATGTTGACTGTGAATAAGTACTCTGATTACTCGGTGAATAAGTGTTCTATACAATATATGGGGTATACCCAACAAGATAATGGAAAATGGAAAAGGAAGACTGCTTTTCTTTGTTTGCAGGTATTCGGTTTGACTGCAGAAAATGAAAAAGGTGAGGAAAATTATGGGAGGGAGGGACAGGGCACCATCATGATAAGGGTCACTGTGTGTGTTTCTTCTTGTGATAGGGCAGCATTAAGATTCTGAGCATCCCAGCAGCACGCGCGGCATCGGTGCCTTCCAGGAGCAAGGAAATACGATTCAACAGCGACTACATTTGTCAGCAGATCGTGCTGTTGGGAAGGAAGGGGGAGTCCACATGAAAGCTGTTAGCATTTCTGCACTGACTTAGGGTTCCAGAATAGCGTATTGTCTCGCAATTATTTCCTTTAGAGTCGGTCCAGTGAACTTTCCTCCACTTCTGCTGTCCCACATCTGTTTTGTTAGACAGCTGTAACTGGTTTAGAGTCGTCATAATAAAAAAGAAACCTTTTTTCTTTCAAAGCAGTCCGTAGTTTGGCAGGGAATAAAATGGCCACTTCAGCACTGGTGACAGAAAAATCTGCCTTTAATTGACAGAAATAGTTTCTCCGGACTCTTGTTTAGGCACAGTATCTGAGAATATGTATGCCCTGGAATACCCTGGGGGTTAGCATGTAGCATAGAAACACAGTGTAATCTTTTATACTTTGTGGTTGTCTTTGCTGTGTTTCTCTGTGAATTCTCCTCCCTCTTCTGCTGTAACACTTCATTCAAGTTCATGCATTGCTATGCTGCAATGTTGTTTTTCTTTCCCTCCTTTATCTTTTGCAATAAAGCACTTAATTTTCTTTTAGAAATTATTTGAGTTTCTCTGCTAGTATTTTTTCCAGGACTCTTGTCTCCTGTTTTGAACATAAACTCTGTGGAATAGGGTGCTTTTACAAACCAAGAAATTCCAGGGGCTCAGATCTGACCTGCAGCAGCTTCAGGTCTACTGAAATAACTTTGGGGAGCAAAATGTTATTTGATGGAGTAAACACAGTCAGCACAGCCTCTGAATGCTCCCTTCCTACTCTCGAACCAATGCAGAAAAGAGAGGCAAAACACATTTCACCATTTTTGTCATGCATTGTGAAGTATTTTTCAAATCTCTAGCACCTTCTGAAGCTGCAGACTCAGCCTTTAGTACGAGAGAGTGTGGAGTTGCCTCTGGGCAGCGAGGATGGCAGATTTCTGCAGCGATCTTCCACTACAGCCATTCTGCTCCCTCTCTTTTTTCCACGAGTTAACGTCAAACCATTCAGCAGGGAATTTACAAGCCATAAAACTGCGTTATTCAGTTATGAAGTAACAGCCTCATCACCATGACTTCAGCAAGTGCTTAAAAAAGCCAAAGTCAGATTTATAAGCAGAGGAATTGCCAGCTATGTCTAACATATGGTTCACAGTGACAGACTTGCTGGTTTCCATCACCCGATAAGGTAAAATTCTGGTTAGGTATATTGTGGATAGTCTTTCTTTGTAAATGATTGAACAGGTTAAAACCAAAGTCAAGCATTTCATGTGGAGCACTTTGCCTGGGGAGAAAGCATTGTCTCCTTGGATGTGGTTTTCTACATTGCAAATGAACTTTGACATTCTTCGTTGTTTTTCTTGAAAGAGGTCATGATGCAGAAAGCTGCTATTCTTCCATATTGCACTTTGATCACTATACCATAGGCAGTTTAGCAATTTTCTCCTCTTTTGATACTCTTTCAATGTGACACCTGAGTGGTATGTTCACACTGTGGGTATAGTGGAGGACTAGGGACTCAGCTGGTCTGCCTTTGGAAGGGCCAGAGGCACTTTTGCTTTTTGGGTAATTGTTACCTCTATTTTTTTGAAAGACAGAGGCCACTTTTTCCTTTTTCTCTTTCTCCAGGAGCTCACTAGATCTACATAATCTTTCAAAACTAATTGCCAGTGGCTCAGAAAGTTCATTTATTCCCCTCTCATTTGAGGCTGCATTTCATAGTGTGTATTAGTGGCCTGCAAAATATTAATGAAGACATCAAGCCGTTTTTTTCCTCGCAGGAGTACGAAAAAGGTGAAAGACGTTGAGATCCCATGTATCACCCACACATATATATAGCTGGAGAGTAATCACACTGATTATTTTGAATATTTTAGGAACTGCTCTGAGGCAAAAAAATTGTTAGTGTAGTCTGGAGCCCGTTATTATGAACAAGCTGTAACGGAGATGTTGAGAGGTCTTTCACATTACTTCAGAATAGCTGTTGCCCATTAACCGTGCCAGGACCCTCTAATATTGCTGAAGGCTTTAAAAGGCATTTAAAGATCATTAAAAGATTAAGCATTTAGAAGGCGTTGAAAGTCACCTGGAAATCTTGCTAGGTCCATGGCTGCCTGCGTTGACGCTTCTGTTTTACAAATTAGTCCTGTACTGTTTCGGTAGTCACGAAATTATGAAGTCTGTAATTTAAAACATTGAGACTTGATGTTAGTATTGGCATAATTCCTATCATTACATCTGGTTACATGAAATCCCGTAGCTCATGGAAGAGTGGGATGTTGTCTCATTCTTTGCTCAAGCGATCTGGTGACACGAGTCAGCAACAGTTTAGACAGAGACCGTATCTGCTTCTGTTGGCTGTGGTTGCCCATCTGTTTCTTCTCTATTATTTGCAAGTATTTGTCTCAAAATTAAGGAAATATAAATATGGCTGTTCTGATTTTGTAATAATGTTGTTCAAAGTCTGATTCCAGACCATTATGAAAATCAGATAATCCTGAGCATAACGTTATACCACACAAGATTACAAACAAGAATATTTTCAGGAAAAACACTCAATACGTCCTGAACTTAGCAAAGTTAACAGTTCCTGACATTCGTGTTTGGCTGAAGGTCAGAGTGACATGAGTCTGGTTTGAGTGAGGGACATTTTGTGTTTCGTCAGATGCCTGGTGTGGCACCGGCACAGCGATGCTGCCAGCACGTTGTGTGCTGCTAACGGTTTAATTCTGAGGTTGCACAGAGCACTGCAGTGTGGGAGTGATGCTGAATAATGTTTCAAAATGAAGCAAGATGTGGAACATGAAAGGGGGAGTGGAAGCAACCCTTCAGCAGGCGGCTTCAGAGGCAGGAGCTGCAAGACAAGGGCAGGGCAGTGCTCTGTACTTCTCAGGAGCGTTGCGAGACCATTGCCCATGACTACTTGGAAGTGGTCTGAGTATTTGTTTTGTACTCCTCTTGATGGATGCTAGAAAAAAATGGCACAACAGTCTTTTCTTCTAACTGCTTCTAACCTTCCCTCCAAGGAATGCCTTTTGAATAGCTATCTCACAAAGATGCTTTAACACATAAAAAAAAAAAGGTATTAAATAAAAAAGAAAAAGAACAACTGTGAAAACATATTGAGGCAGTGACGTGCATAAAAAATACCACGTTAAGTCAAAAACATTTCTTACCAATGCAACATGAAAATGTGGTGATATTTGAAGGAGCTAAAACTTTGATGCTTAGGAGTATCCCATAAGTGCTATGATAGCCCTGGAAAGCCCAGGGGAAGATGTTGCTGAAGAAGAGAAATGGCAAGCCGTACACCTTCCATTGCACATTATAACTTAGAAATTTTTATTTAAGAAAGGACAACAAAGACTTTGTAACCCTATAGGACAGTATTATAATTCGGTGGTTCCAAATTACTCTAGTAGCCTGTGTGGGCTTTGTGATTATTAATCATTATTTAGGATTAATTAGGATTATACAATTCCTTAGATATCCTAGCACTCTAGTGAAGGGCAGAGTAAATGTACAGGGAGGTCGCTGGTGCAAAGCGGGTCTACGGCAGGTACATGGTGGACATTTGCAAGGGTGGAAGCTAAAGTTTGTTGCCTTTTGTATAAATTGATGAATGCAGTGTGGGCATGGGCCCTGCTGGGTTTGAGTACAATAAAGGGTAATGATGCACGCTATTAAAAACTGAAATTAATTAAGCACAGACAGACTTCTATGTCTGCTGCAGCAGACTGCTGTGGGCTTGGGTGTGCCCTGTCCTGTGGGACGTGTGTGATCTTCCTGACCCACACCAGCATCGGTGGGGCTGCAGGGGAGGCTGCAGGCGCTACCTGCAGACCTCTTCAACCCTCTTTCCAAGAAAATTGGCAGGATCCTTGGAACTGGGAGCTCAAATTCCTCTTTCCCCATCCAAAATTCCAGGTAGATGCTGAACACATACCTCACTAAAATCAAGCATTTGGCTCTGTTACTAATTTTTTTAAATGTTTATGACATTTGTTTATTTTGTTAACTTCTCAAAGCATTTGTCAAGGCATTATGGTATAAGTTTTCTGTTGATTTTATTGTGGCCTCCATTTCAAATAAGACAATTCCTACTTATTTCTTTCTGTAAAAATTGCTCAGAAGTCAGTTTTATGCTGGCACGTCAGAAAATTAGACCAGTTGTACTTCAGAACAACACTTCAAAGATTTTATTGATTTTTGTTTTTTCAGAGGAATGTTTCATCAAGGGCTTTCAGTGAAGTTCTTTCTTCAACACTTCTTGTGATAGATAGTGCTCTAAAAAGGCAAAATGTTGTCTTCTTAAATGATTGACCTTCTAGGGCAAAGGCATCAGTGACTGAAGAGTTTCAAAAACATAGAATAAGTTTAGACTGAAGTATATTAGTTAGTAATGCTTATAGCATTTAGAAGTATATCCTTGCAGGGAGTGAAATATGAAGGCAGTTTTCAATTAAAGATGTCTGCTCTGAGAATATCTGTGTTCACCTTCTCTTTTCTCTGCTTGTGTGTGGATGCGTGCACATTTTAATCATTTTTAATCAGAGAAATCTGAATGCCATAATGTGATAAGCATTTAATGTGGGTCTTATTTTTAAAAAACAAAACTCAGGTAATGTATTTTGTGAGATATTATTTTTTCAGGTGTAATTAATATAATGTGTATATTTTATACAAGATTGCAGTCATGAGTATCTGGAAATGCTCTCAAAGTTGTATGTGTTTATGGGTAGAGAGAAGGGTGAGAGAGAGCAAGGAAGGTTGAGGGGAAAAAGCAGTGTACTGTGAGATACGAGATAAGGGTTTTACTGTGAGCCTTTCAGGGTCTGGCTGTATTACTACAGATGGGCCATGACACAGTTACGCACTTTTCCCGGAGGAGTGCTGATAAACCCTCGTGTCACACCAAAGCAGAGGGGGTCCATGGTAGAGATGGATCAGGGAAGCTCCTTGAGAAACATTTATAGTACTCTTAAAAAAAATCTGTAGGATTATTAATCATATCCGTCTGCCTTTAAAGCCAGACTCAATTCACTACCATGGCCTGAAGTTTTATGCTTGTGCTTGGAGCGCGAGCTCACGTGCTGGCCACCGTGCCCCCGGGGACGACCGGTGACAGCCGCCGCTCAGCACGCTCCAGGGCTGCCACACCACCGACCGTGCGGTGGGACGTGTTTTGGGAGGAAGGATCGGCTCAGCTCAGCTCCACTCAGTCCCATTGAGCACCCTTAGGAATAGGAGCTCTTACGAAGACCTCGTTCATTTCCTTCTTTTTTTTTGTTTTTAGATTAATGACTGTGCTACACTTTGACAGCTTGGGATGAGTTTTTCCAAGATGGATATCTGCCCTAAGCCGTATTATTTTAATTATTTTGTTTGGGAAAATGGTGACCAGAAAATTTCAGGCATTTCTGGGAATAAAACAGGGGAAGAAAATGTTTGTTTTCTGATCTTGATAAATGTGTTGACTTTGTTTGAGTAGCTATAACTTCTCTGTATTTTGATGGAGACGTGAAATTTGTCAGGGGGTGGTTGGTGGTGGGGATGAGAGATTGAATTTCTGATAAGAAAGTGCTTTTTTATGTGCTCCTCCTACACTTGTCTGAGTGAAAAGTTGTGTGTTTGTCCATGCTCAGTGGATACTCCCCAGAGCTCCTGCGAGTGCAGCCATGCGGAGCATCTCATGGTCGAGGCTGAAGAAGACTTTCCCTGCGGTTGCACCAGGGCCTCCATGGACCAGACCAGGGAACATAGGGTAGCGTGTGCTTTCCATGACATCCCTGCTGAGTGAGTGGTGTAGGGGGTCGCTGGTTTGTGTAAGGGAGGCACAGTATGGACCAGTGTACACCAGGAGAAAGGGACTGCTCAGGAGGGAGCCCTACACTCTGCTCCTCCGTCTCAAAGCAGTGGGTGATGAGCAGCATCGTGTCAGGTATGTTGTCTCCAGCACATCAACTGGAGCGTGCACCCCTGCATTGTTGGCTACCACAGCATTGGGGGTCTCTGGTTCACTCCTCACAGGTTCCTGACTCCTGAGTCGTAGTAGCCACAATACCCAAAATTGGCAGCCTAAGTTGGAAATCACACTGCTGCCATTAAACCCAGCCAGCAGTGGTCACTAACAGCAGGGGTCTTCTTTTTGTGTGTGCCCCGTTTGGATCTGTTTCTGACCTGTGACTTTGGTGACTTTATCTGCAGCTGGATGTTCGAGGGCGAGGTAACTCTGATATACACTCCTGGAGAGAGATTTTAGATGAACTAGGCACTTTGTCTTATGAAGTTGAAATGTACGCAGATGGCGTTTTTTCTTACATAAAGGGTGGTCACGTGGCGTGGGGGCTGGCAGTCACATTTATCCTTATTAAAAAAGGGACAAAGAGCCAAGGTTTGTTGTGGTCCCACAGCAGCACCAAATGGTGGCAGCGAAAAAAAAAAAAATCAGTTCCTACTCTTTAACCTCTTATTTCCTCTTAAGCTGTGCTGGTTTGGGGAGGGTTTGGATAAGGAACAGGAAAAGAGAAATACCTGCAAAATCCAAGCTTGTGCTGATAGCTGAGAACAAGCAGTCAAACCTTCTGGTTTTCGAAAAGGAGGCAGAAACAACTCATTCCTACAAAATCGGGTAAAGTTGTCAGTGTTGTCAAATCTTGCAGCCTGTAACAGCTAACATCAAGTCTGTTGGAGACACGAGTGCTGTGTCTCTGATTTCAAGTTAGCCGAGGGGTAGAAAAAAAGGTGAAACATGCAGTCTTGTCCAGAAGAAAAAGAAGAATACTGAATCTTTTTACATTTTTTTCCCCCACAGTTAAGAGGGACCAAAGTGCTCCCGAGCCAGTTTAGCTCTCTGCCTCTCACTAAAACTTAATACAAACCATTCGCTTCAAGTCACATGTGAGAAGCCCCCATTCCTCCAGCGCAGGCAGCGTATTGACCACAGAACAGGAGGCTGATCCCTTTTTCCTTAAATCCGACTTGCTGTCGTTGTAGAGGCGGTGTTAACTTCCAGGAGCTGGTTAAAACTTGTGGCAGTGGTCCCCGAGATCCTCAGCCCTCTCGGTGAGACCCGGTGCTGTCGCCATCTTGGCCGAGATACCCGGCCGTGGCGAGGGGGACTGCAGTTAGGACGTTACCGCAGGTTGTTGGACCTTGCCCAAGAGCGAGCAGGTCCTCAGTGGACCAGGGCAGATGGTCCCTAGAGTCCCTGGCAAGAAGCTGGAGAAACCAACAGCCCCGTGCCCTTGCCTGCTGCCTCCTACTCCAAGGTGGGCATTACCATACCAAATGATGGGCCTCCTAAAGTGAGACAATTCAGCTGTCCCTGCCAGCAGATAAGCATCTTAATTAATCCTGAATCCACTGAATGTTAATGGAGCCTATGTGACAGGTTTAGTGAGACACCTTACTTTCAGGCAGCTAAAGATGAAAGCATGTTCACATCCCAATCCTGAATTTGTTCAGGTCACATCCCCAAAGAAAAAACAGTCTTATCCTCTGCCATCAATACATCGGGCATCTTCTTTGTCCTGAGTGCGGCATGAATGAGAAAGGAGATTGCTCCATTGAGCAGATGGAGGCCAACACAAGCAATGGCAGGCTACATTTACAGACTGTTGAGAGCAGCCCTGCGGAGAAGGACTTGGGGGTACTGGTGGATGAAAAATTAGACATGACCCAGCAATGTGCGCTTGCAGCCCAGAAAGCCGATCGTACCCTGGGCTGCATCAAAAGAAGCGCGGCCAGAGGTGGAGGGAGATGATTCCCCCCTCTACTCTGCGCTGGTGAGACCCCACCTGCTCCCACTATAGGCCAGAAACATGGTAACAGGACCACAGTAAATGAGATGGAAGGCACTACCCGTTTCCGTATCTGTACATCTTCTGTCATAGATATCTGACTTTGCTGGATACAGTGAAGCTCAGCATTTGTCAGCTATTAATTGAAATGAATTATCCCGGGTTTGGAGTATTCAGCAAAGCTTTGATGTCTCACTGCCTGGCAGTGACAGTTTCTTAATGGCTGCTGTTGGGTTACGTGAAAAAGTATGCAGAGAAGTATGTGAGCATTGTGACAAGGTCAGGTTTGGTGATTTACTCCACTTTCTTCCTGTTTAGTATTGCAGAATATCAATGTTTTCAGTCCTCAGAAATGTGACGCTTGTACAAGGTTTGTGGCTGTCACATCAGTGAGGAGGTTGGCCCTCTCTTAGCTTGGCACACCATCGACTCTGCAACCTACTCTTGAACAAGGGAAAGCAGGCAAACAGGGAATTTCAGACTCTCGCGCCTGAAAACCATGAGCATGGCTTTTTAAAATAAATTATTGTCATATGTTTGGTTTTAAGGCACCTTTAAAGGACTTACATGAGTAATAAAACTTAAAGTCATTTTTATTAGAGTTCTACCTTTGGAACAAAGCAAGGCTTCCATAAAGGTCATTTTTGTTCCTGAAATCAGAAAACCAAATCCACTTCTTTGGGATATTTCTTACCTTGGAAAATCTTTTTGTTGTGTTGTAGCTCTGAAGAACTCTTTTAAAGCTGCTCTTTTTTTGCTCACTATAGTATATCAGGGCTCCCTGACCTGAATCCATTCAGTTCCACTATGGAGTCTTGCTTGCTTTGTGTGCGCGTGGACATGGGTGTGCAGGACCGCATACTTCCACCGAGACGGCTTTGTCAGATTAGTGTCCTGACCTGGGCTCTGGACCTCAGGACCCACATCAAACCAAATGAGTCAGGAGTGGCAGAGTGCCTTCATCCCTTGGTCCATCGCAGGGCTGGCAGAGCTACGCGCAGCCCTTGCACAATTACAGCGCAAGCTACAATTACAGTATAGCCCATTACTTTGGTTTTTGACGACCGAATGCACACAACCTTACCTCTGCTAGGACAGGTAATTCTGAGAGGGGAGGGAGTGAATTTTGCATATATTATTCATGGTTGTTAGAAAACAAAGAGAATGCAGTGACACTTGTCTTCTTCCAGGCATTTAGGTCCGTATGTAACTTCAGAGATGTGAGCGGTTGCACCCAGTGCTGCTGAGGGACTTCAGATCCCTTTTTGCAAATGGCAGGAACTCTCTTCACCTCAGTCTGCCTGAGGATAGATGAAGCCCTATGAATAGCTGCCTCTCAAGGTCAAAAGTGCTGCTTATTGAATACGAACTTATGAAAACATCTATTTAAAACACAAATATTTTCCGTGCTTTATTTCTGACTAAGCGTGATCTGAGTGCCTTCAGAATCTCAAGGAGTAGCTGCTGGGTCCCACAGCAGTTTTCTCTGACTCACATTATAAAGCCAAGGTGCTGCTGCGAATGAAAAATCCTGCAAGGTCCCTGGAATTCTTCTTTTATAGGGTAGGAGAAAACTATCTTCCCTATAATTGAACTGTACGTATCTGTCTTCTAAATTGGAAATTTTTGCTTTATTTATTTAAAATGGAGGGTTTGGAGGAAAAAAAAAATCAATCACCAACCCCCCCAAACCTTCCCCCACTTATAGTAATGGACATTGCTGTTTTAAGACATTTTCTAGATTGCACAAACCTTTACAATGTTGCCACCAAACTGGTAAGTAGATTATTCGTTCTCACCCTCCTTTCTTTACCTAATACTGCAATTGCCTCATTACGTTAAGTTGACCCTTCCATTTTTCTAAATGTAGGTTCCATGTGAAGGGTACATTAAAACTGCCTATGACAGAAAGATTAGGTAATATTGTGTTAGCAACTGTTTCTTCTATACACGTCGACCTTTTCCATCAACTGAATGAGCATTGGCAAACGTGCGCCTTCCAATGCTTCGGATTCAGAGTGGGATAAATTGATATAATTGCTTATCTATTTGTCTGCTTTTTTGATATGTGTGTACTTTCAAAGCAGGGTGCGGGAAATGTGGTTGGGATCCATAATGAATGGTGACAAGTAATGATTGTCATATCTATCAAACACATAAATACGCTGTCACCCTGGGTGAAGCTGAAGGAAACATGTTGACCGCTTTGCTATATAATAATTTCTGGGAAAAGACAGGGTTAGAAATTAATGCAGCTGGGAACTCCTTTCTCCGCATTCCTTTTCCATTCAGTATTTTGCTGATTTGAAAGATTGCTAGTTTAAATACTACGTACAGTCCCTGAGATCTGGTTACATCCTATTCAGCCAACAAGAGCTACTAGTCCTTCTCAGAGTGCAGCTGTGACACAGCATTTGGAGAATTAAATTCGTGCCTGAATTTAGTGGAGAAAGAATGCCATTACTTTTTTGATGGCATTTTAATTAGTTTTGCTCATTATCCCTAGAGGCATCTAGAAGAAATCTGATTCATGAACATATACTCCATATTGCTGCTGGAGTCGAGCTGGGAGACATCTCTGTGTTTAGTGCCATACCTCTTTCCCATACATAGGTATTGGTTACCACAAATTTATGTGTATACACACACGTATGTATACATACACACATTTTATCAGTTATCTCCTGATCTCTGATCTTCAAATTTAGGTTCAGAAAAGGCAATTTTGGCATCATCTGGTTCCCACAGATCTCCCCAGTCCCTCTCATTAAGACACTCAGTCTGAAACTGAGAGCGGGGCTGGCCTTGGAAAATGAGCTGTTGCCCTGGCTGAAGGTCAGGTGCTTGCTGTTCATGTTAGGTTATTCTACCCATTCTTACTGCATGATCTTGAACAGGTCAGTTAAATGCTGCAGCCATAACATCTTTGGGACCTGTTTGCTGGAGTGGTCTATGGGATGCTGCCAGATACTGTAAGGGGAAAGGCAGAGATAACAGAATGTATCAGTATAATTCAGCTCAGAAGTTGAGCAAGCAAGAGGGAGACAGTAGGAAACCAATCTTCATTTGTTCTGCTGTTCACAGAACCAT
Source organism: Fulmarus glacialis (assembly GCF_000690835.1). Lineage (NCBI taxonomy): Eukaryota > Metazoa > Chordata > Aves > Procellariiformes > Procellariidae > Fulmarus > Fulmarus glacialis. The sequence continues at coordinate 98,981 of NW_009194693.1, read as the reverse complement.
TGTTTCTAACCTAATACATTTTGGCTTTGGGCTATAGCCTGTATATCCTGCCGCAAGTTATAATGGATGTTCATGATGCTCCCTTCTGGTTTTATCATCTATGAACTGTTTGTCTGACAATAACGTATTTGTTGATTCTTGGATACATATCAAGATCTACCGCTTGTGCCCATTTTTCTTTTTATTTCCTTTTTTTTTTTTTTTTTAAATGACATTGTGAGTGTGACCTGTTGATCACGGATTTAGACAATGATTTGGGTTTGGTGTGATTAGGTTATTAATTAGGTAGTTTACTGCTGCCCGTTATCTCAAAACTGCTCTGAAATGTCTTCAGTGGGGTTTTGAGAAGAGCTTGACTTCTTTTCCTGAAGCCATTTTATCCCTTCTTCAGCCATGGACTTTCTGAATGAGAATAGTCCTGCATCCCCCCAAGACCTGTCTGGGTATTACTGTAGTGTGCGTTAGCACCTTTAAGAACAACTAAGAGACATGAACAGTAAGTCTCATTTCCTCTCCCTCCCTTACCCAGTTTCTTCTCCACAGTAGTATTCACCAGTATTCACCATCAGTGACGCATATAAAAGACAGGTAAACAACTTAATACTGGTCTAAGTTTTGTTTGCTACTAGATTGTTCTCTACAGAAATCCTTTCTCTTTGCGAAATTATTTATCTTAGTACTCCATAAAGCTGGATGATTGTCACAAAAATCAGTTGCAAGCACAATTGTTAACTTTTATTTCTGGACATTTAGTGTTATGCAAAGGCTTTATTGAAGCAAACCATGTGGGAGAGAGTGCATTCAGATTTGGATCTTGAGACTTTGGGTCCCTAGTCAGTTCTGAGGCTCTTTCTCTAATATAATTGCAATATCCAGACGTGGAAAAGGTAATAAAAAATGTTGCAGAAGAGCACGATTGTTATCAGAAAAATGCTCTGAATCATTGGAATACAATCACAGACTGCAAATACACGTAAGGCAATGCTATGCATACACTTTTCACATTTTGGTCATGGAGTTAAGACCAAAATAGCCTTGCCCAGGTTTCTCCCTATCAGGAATGAACGAGTATTGCATAAAATATTGCATCCTGAAGAATAGCAAGTCCGTGCTCTTAGATTGTGTGTAATGCTTACACAACATCAGTAATTTTTTATAATATGAGTTCTGTCCGCTGCTTCTTTTTTCTTTCATATCTTTTCCAGTATTTTATGTATTCTTTTTTAAAAAGAAAACTTTGGAAGTTTTTAAAAAAAAAGCAGTTTCAGAGATTAATATATGTTTTTAGCAACCACTTTCTAGCGGTAAACCCTCCACAAAAATGGAAAAAATGGTGACATACAAGTGATTGATGATTAATTTTGTTCCTTTATGGGTTTGATGAAAAGGTCTATTGAAAACACAACTTTATAAATAATAATTGAATCTTTACATTCAAGTTAAGATGTGACTTTATAAGAAAAGCTTTAGCATTTTTTCTCCCTCCCTTTCTCCAACTACTTTTGCACTGATTTTGCCATAAATACAGCCACATTTTTCATCCTTTTTCCTTCAAAGGAATCAAAGTCAAAAGTCGATTGCATCCATACTGATTCCACTGCTGGAATGTATTTTTTTTTAAATTTTAAGCATATGCTGCTACCTCTGAATGGACACAGATTATTGAACAATGGTAAGATAATGCAGAGAAATCTTCGATCTCTCAGTGTATTGAAAACACTAGCTTTCTTCTGCCTTTAAAGATTAATAGTTTTGCTGGGATATGTTCTACTCCTTTGATGTTTAAATATTAGATGCTACAGCTCTTTCAGTCAACATTAAACAGAAGTGATATTTCAGTTCAAGTCTTGATGGTTGGCAAAATTCTCTCACTAATATGTGCGCCAGCTGAAGGGATCTTGAGCACCTCTCCTGATTCTTACACTAAAACACGGGTCCAGAGAATAAGAGGTGTATATTGCTTGCATTTTAAATGTGCTTTGCGGTCAAGGTTTTGGTGTTTCATTTGATTTTTTTTTTTGGCATCGTTTTTTGATTCTATCACAAAAGCAAGGGGGTCTTTGCATTGACTTCAGTAGCATTTGAACTAGGCACATAGGAGTCAGAAAAACGCAGTTACTTTGCCAAGGAGTTGTTTTCCTTGATCTGTTTGGCCAAACATTTATTTTTCTCCCCAATGTGCTCTGAGTGCAATTACTGCTAAAAAGTGCTCGGAATAAAGCAGGTATGATTCTATTTATGGGTTTCCTTAAAAAATGGGGTCCAGCTCTGATGTCTCATTTGCATGCAGGAAGGAAGTCCGTTGTTTAAATCAGGAGTGTTTTGGCCCTTCTCCATTTTCCTCAAGGTGTTCACTTCCCGGAGACCAGCTCTGGTTCCAGTAGTCTGGTGAGGGAGTTTCATCTGACCTTCCTGCACCCCAAGTCCCTCATAAGAAGGAGTAAGGACCTTGAAAAATCCTTTTCTAAATCTCACCAATGGGACTGAGCCAAAAAGAAGAGAGGACCGATGAAAATATTTTGTGCCCAAAGGCGTTTTGATTTTTTAAGCCAATTCAGCTAGTCTAATTAAAAAAATTTACCTTTTCTTGCAAACTTTCTTTTCTACCCTCAGACCACATAGCGTTTTTCTACTGGCAAACACTAGACATGTAATTAGTAATCAATGTGCAGCAACTGCTGCTTTTTATATATTCTTCTATCACTTATCATTGTTGCAGTGATCTGTTTTTCATGCTCCTTCTCCACTTCTTTTCCTATCCTGCCGCTTATCACGGCAGCTTTTGCAGAAAGGTTTTGTGTAACCATATGGTGCCTATCTCAGGAAACGCCTTGAATCCTGAGGACTACAAGCCGCTGCCATAATACATTCTAAGAGCAACAGCCATGTTATAAAGCGACATCTCATCACTGAAAGCGTTCCCAGGCAATCATGACATGCTCCTTTGCCAGCCGCGGAGGAGGACTTCCAAGAAGCTGTGGGCATGTATGCCCTAGATCTTACACTGCACAGCAGAAACCGGCACCAGGGTCTTTTCTGAGCGTTGTGTATCTATGGTTAAGTTAGGTGCAAAAACCTTGTGTAGACCTTCCTATGTTCGAAGTGGGGGGGTAAATTGAGAAATGTGTTGCCTATCATCGTGACCGGTGATATACAAACAATCTGGTGGTTTTCTTTGTGTGTTTGTGGAAGGAGGGGAGGGAGGGGAAGGGTGGCTCACACAGCAGATGATGTGATTGATCAACATGTTAACTAGTGTAGCAAAATCCCATCTGTTTATATGGTTTACATCTTTCCAAACCATGAAAAAGGGATGGGGAGAACAGAAGCACAGAAAAAAAATCCAGCATGAATGAAAAATTGGAGCCCAATCCTTTTACTGATTAAACTAATGCAGCTTCAAGGAGAATAAGATCATGTCCTAAGAGAGAGGCTACATGAACCTCCACAAATACCATCCTCCCCTAATTCTGCTTGGCAAGAACAGTGGGGGCTTTTCTTTCCAGATTTCTGTTTTTTGTTCAGAATGTGCTTAAGCCCCTGGGTGTCTTCTATAATAATCAATTCCCTTTTTAATGACAAGCAGGATCTAGAATAAAGGATATTATAACAAGGAAGCCTTTCATAATAACTAATTGCAACTTGATTGTGGTTTGAGTTTTTTCAGTTTCTGTCTGCTTTTATTCATACTGGCAATGGTAGTGAGGGGGATAATAAAACATTTTGAGATCTAGGCCTGTTCTGATAATTGTATTGCTTCCTGTGAAAATATGAAGACACTTGTGCCGTGAGCAAATTCTGTGCAATAACAGCACTCTGTCTGCCTCGCTGCTTTCTGTAGTTTCTACGAAAGAAGTAGCTGAAGTAGCTTTAATTCTGAATGAAGCAATATTTATGGTTTCTTTAATCACTATTTACTTTCAGTAAGAGAGCTTTTTCAAGTAATGGGAGTAAAACATATTCTTCTATCAATCAGTCTAAACCTTAAGAAAACTATGTAGAAAACTATTATAATTTAATCATAGATGTGCTCATTTAGAGAAAAAAAAATCACCAGAGGCATGCATGCAAATGTCTTAGCTGTGTATGCAGATTTTCAAAAAATGGCTGTGAATATGTAGTTCTGCATGCACAGAAATTCAAACTATCAACATTTTGATTTCTATCACAGTATGCGGTGCTCCGTGGCATGCCTGATGACAAGCTGTTGTAATCTGCCAGAAAACACCTAGTAACTCTTACAAACACAGGATCTGGAGTAATTTGTGCCCAGTCAGTCTGTGTTTGGTACCTCCTGGATGTGGGCTGTGGCAGAATGTGGAGGGTAAAGCCCTGCAGAAAGCGAGGTGCTTTTAGGCTCCTGGGCACCTAAGAAAGGAGGCAGAAGTTTTGTGGAGGGCGCTGGAGGAGTTCAGAAGTACAATTCTGCCAAAAGTACAATATGAATATGATGCCAAAGTGCTATTTTTGGATCTAGCCACAATTTGGGGTGCAAAGAATATGAGTAATGACAAATGTATTTATTCTCCTGATAAAGTGATCCAGTGTGCAGTCCCCCTGAATTGTAAATTTGGTCTGAATCCCAAAACAATTTAGATTCCCTTGGTGTTATCCATTCAATACTTAGGACTACAGTCTGTTTCCCATTATATTTGTCAACACCTGCCATAACAAAGCCTTGGTCTTAGTCTGCTGGAAGTTACTGTATATTAACAATATTGCTGCTACTACGATGATGCTAAAAATTTATAGCTCTGACATGTCTCTTGTCTTTTCCAGAAGCCAAGAAAATTCCCTTCTCTTATCTGCCACTCTTGAATTTGGAGAGTTATACCACCTTTAAAATCCTTCCACTAACCTTAGATATTTATGGTAATGTCAAATGCTTTGCTCCTTTAGTTTCTGAGAGAAAATACAGGCTTCCCTGTAATCAGCCATGCATTGTGTTCTGGTAGAAAGTCGTCTTTTGCAAACTTTTTTGCTCTCCAATAGTTGGTTCAGCTTGTCAGTTCTTGTTTTTTTTGGGGAGAAAAAAATGAATCCCTACATCCATGCTGTACATTCTCAACTAAGAAAATAAATCCCCAATTTTTTAATTTCTCTTTTCATTGTTTATCTTGTTTCAAGCCTGCAGTTGGCTTGACTTTTTGTCCTTTAATATTTCTTTTAACAAAATGCTATTGCCAATGTGCTTTTTTGGAACCAGCTCATCCAAAGTTGTTGGTTTTTTTTTTTTGAGCTGACTCCTTCTGCCCTTGGATTTCTTGACTAATTGTTATAGTACACAAAGACTGATAATTCCGCCTCTTGACATAAACAGCAACCTGTATTTGGAGAATGTGAAGGACTCAGCACATATCTAATTGATTCATAGGCTTTTAATGACTAGTTGGCATTTCTTTCAGGACTTGCTTCTTAAAAGCAGTCTTTTTATGGCCATATGGAAATATTTCAGATGATTCAAGGAGGGGAGAAAAAAACCCCAAAGTCAAATACCATGCCCAGGAATCTGCTATTGACAAGATTTTAGGTGAATTTTGAATTAAGGGCCTGAAACAATCTACATTTTTATGTCAGTAACACAATATTAAAGGGATTACATTAGTTTTAAAAAATTCACAAATGGTATAGCATCTGAGTAATTTTATAAATGATAAACTATGCATTTTAATGTCAAACTCTTCCTTCAACATCTGTGTTCTAGCTCTGTGTGCAGTAGTGGAAATTTTGTTCAAAAGGTGTGACCAGGAAAGGAAAAAACATAACAGGAATTATGTTGCCTGGGTGCAGGCATTGATCATTGCATTCTGGTAAAGGGCTGGGTGTTTTCCTTTGCTCTCTGGTAAAGGCAGGGAGCTCAGAGGTCTTGCTCCTGCCGACTGAAGAGCAGCTGGCTTCGCTGTGCGCTTGCTGCTCAGCCCTAGGACCAGGACCATAAATCAGACCAGCTCCATTTTAGTCATCTGAACAATACTGATTTGCACCAGTTGATGAGCTGATGTTCTCTTTGAGTCATATGAGAGCACCCAGTGCAGGTGCGTGAGACTTCAAGGGTGCCTTACTAACCCCAGCAAATTATAACCCCACTATAAATGTGAAAAGTAGTGAACGAAATGCACAAATTTGGCTGAATTCAGCCATTACTTTTATGTCCAGAAGATAATTCAGAAATGACAAAAAAAAAAAAAAAGTGGCTTGTTATCTTTTAATATTTGTTTAGAAATGCGTGAAAATAAAATGTTTTCCTTTGGATCAAACAAATCATCTCGTGTTGATATAAATAGGAATTTTCCCCTCCCCAATTCAATCTGTGAATAAAAAACATCCATTATTTCTTCAACTCTAATTACTAGGTCAGAGAGGCATACTTTGAATTTTCCCTGATATCACTATGAGCTGATTTAGTTCAATTTATCATGAGTTCAGTGTGTCACTGTGCTGGGTATCTACTGCTCCTGCTCTTTCTCAGATTCTGCATCCTGCTCTTATGGTTTTCTCTTCCCCCTTTCATCTGCTGCTCTGGTCAGATCCTCAGCTGGTGTAAATAGCTGTGATCACTACAAGGATGCTGCTGATTTACACAAGCAAATGATCTGGTTCCCGGTTGTCTTACTGCTTTATGAAAATGGATTTGGTGAGCAAGCTTCATCTGTAAATGTCTGATCTGAGTTTATTAGCATCCTAATATACCTCAGACAAGTGTTTTTTAAGAGTGTTTTCATTTTATTTCTTAGGAGAATTTTATGTTTATTCTTTCTTTATTACTTAAATGCTGCATTGAAGAAACAAATTGTCCATTGAGATGGGTTTAGTGGAACATTTGTTTCTTTCTTGACAGAATGGTTCTCTGCATCCATTAAAACACAGGAACAAAAAAGAAAGGCATTTTATTTAAAGCTTTATGTATGAAATAACCAAGTAAATGTGTATATGGGTAGACTTGAATTGGCAGGTGGGGGATTACCAGTCCCTTAATTGAAGCGAATGAATCGGGAAGACTCACAGCCTTTACCTCACAGCTGTGTATCAGACAAACCCTCGGCAGGCTGCGACCTGTGGGTCTGCTGGGATTTCAGATTTTCCTGTTGCTTTTTGGGAACGCCACCGCTTTCTGCCAGTGCATGCCAGCGCTGACCCTGCTGCACCCGGCCACGGAGGGAGGACTGCCTTCTCCTTGCCAAATATTTGCTGTGCAAATCTTTGTAGTGTTTGCTCATGTCAGTGTGGATTTGAAAAGTACATACGGACCTGTAATTTGGAGAGGGAGAGTGGATGCAGGCAGCCCGTGCCGTAGCACGCTCCATCCCATCCGAAGCCCATGATGCTCTCAGGGAGCGCAGCGAGGGCGACGGCTCCGAAATGCTGCCCCATGTCTTGTGCACTGGAAGGGCAAGGACTGGGTTGGCAAATCTGGTGTGTGGGAAGGAGGTGGGGTGAAATGTCTCTGTGCAATTGCCCCAGTGCTCCTGCAGCTTCCCAGAGCTGGCATCTGTTCCCCTCCCATACAGCTGTAGCCACGTCCAGCGTCTCACCGGTCCCTGCAGCTGCCCAGCTTCAGCTGCAAGCAGAGAGGAGAAATGGCTGAGCATGGAGCGAATCAGTGTTTGTAACAGCTCATGAGGTTTACAGTGTAGGAAGTTTGTTTTAGTAACAAATCAGAAGTGAAAGTTTGAGAAAGATGGAGCTGTTGTGAGATGAGGAGCACCCTGAGAATGCAAAAAAAATAACCACTTTAAATCAAGTAAATCAATACAGAGACCAGCAACTGATAGGACGGTAGTGCAGAGCTGTCTAAATAAAACACTACTTACACTACTCACAACTGATTTTAGTAACACACGGTGCAGCTGTTATTTACCAAAGATGTCAGTTATTTAATTATATTTTACACTAGAAGATATTCAAGGTCATAGTCGTGGTATTTTCTTAATTACAGTCTAAGCCATAAAAAAACCCAGAACATTTCACCCTAGGGAACCCAAAAATGGTTGATGCCATTCCATTTTATTGAGTACTCTTGAGTATCTGCTGTAAAGCAGGACTTCTTAAGTCTCTAAATCAAGAAAGGTTTATAATTTTATCCTTTGATG
>NW_009194693.1:74833-90848 GCF_000690835.1 Fulmarus glacialis | reverse complement strand
AATGACTGAAGCGGTTGGAAGGGCAAACAAACAACAACAAAAAAAGGTCTCTGGAATTCTTTCCAACAAATAGAAACCAGAAAGATAAAATTTTGACACCAAATTTGTCATTAATTCATTTTTCATATCTGTTCTGCCAAGCTGAATTTTTTGCTTTTCTTTCTTGTGTCAAACACATGAACTTCAACATTTTTCCTCTTTTGGGCAAGGGTTCAACCTGGCAAGAGTGAAGTGGCTTGTAACTGTTATTTTCTGAGCTTTAAATGCAATAAAGGAACATTTATTATTCCTCATTTTTTTCTGGAAACTGACCAAAGCATAGGCAGTACCATGGTGAATTTATTTTTCTTTTCTTGGTGCCATACCTGGTAATATCTGGCTCAAGGTTGCTGAAGCTAATAAAGAAACCCTGGCACCCTATATTCTGTTCTTGTTATGAGTAGAGATGGACTGATGCTAAATTTTTTGCTATGCTGGACTGTAATCCTAGATGCCAAGAGCATATGCAAAGCTAACTGAGTAACAGTCACTTGCTTGGGTAGTCCAAAAGTGCCAAAGGTAGCCTTCTGCATTTCAAGCATTAGTGTGGAAAAAACTTTTCCTAGGAAATGGTGCAGTATTTCTCTGTCTCCATTCAATAGCTCTGATACAGGGTGTTCACAAAATGAAATGATGTGAGAGTACTGTATTCATTGGACTTTCTCACCCTTGTTACCTCAGTCACATAAGCCTCTTATCGGGCTCCTCTGCAGCCAAACAGCTGCTCAGAGCCATGTTAAAAGGTCAACACGCAGCTGTGCCTTTCTAGTGGACAGGACCTCAGCACGTGACGTTCATCTACATGTGCAACATCAATACCAGCACAGATCTGGGGTGAGACAGAAGTGAAATAGTCCCCTTTGACTTCCCCAGCCAACACAGGTGGAAGGTGGACCTTCTCACCATAGGGCTGCCCAGAGGCTGCAAGCCTTGGTGGCCTGGCATTGGTCTCCATGTGCTGGGCCCCGCATGCTCCCAGCGACCTACTCCGGTCAAGCCTGAGCCGAGCATTGAAGTCCCGTCTGGTGTCCAGCTACATGCACACCACTGTTGTGTGCTTCTCTGCTTTTTGATATGCAATCTAGGTCAAAAGGAGTAAGGCACAGCCTGAGTTTTCTCCCTTAAGTCTTCTGCCCTGACATCTACAGGCATTTCTCCATAGCATTAGGCTTTCAGCAAGGTAGGGGCAAACTGGGTTTGATCGGCTTACCATGCTTCTCTGGAAGCTTTAAGGTGGTGGTGCTGGTTAATGTTACGTCGTCTTATGTGTCTTCTGAAAGCTGGAGGAGTGAAATGTGCTGCTTCTTGTTCCTGCTGGCGAGATCTGGAGCCAAAGCTGCCTGAATTTGTCATTGTAACTGCTCAATCCTTCTTCTGTCAAATGTTTCACTGAATCCGCAATCAAAGGACAACTTTGAAGTTTGGCTTTGCCTCCAGTGTGATTACACTGGGGACTCCAGTTTTCCCTTTAAAAGTGAGAGTTCATCGACGGCCCATGAAAGTGAAGGATTATTTAATTACTTCTTGATCTGCCAACAGTGTACTCAGCCCTGTTCAGAACGTAAAGATATATAATGTCTGTTCCCCATGGAGTCTTAGCAGAGTCCTGAATATCTTTTCCTCCAAACAGGTTTCAATGTGTTTTCATCTGCTCATGCAATATCTGTTGTGGCTCTAACTTAACAAATTTAAGAGTAGGGAAACGTATTATGAAAGGTTTGAGAACATCTGCAGCAGAAGGTCCCAGTTCTGCTCTGATCACATGTTTTTCAGCTTAAATTATGTGAGATAAAATTTATTTAATGGGTGAAATGGACAGAAAACCTTTCTTTCAGGAAGAAAATCTCCAGGCACATCTTCCTTTTATTGCAAACTAATTTGCTAGAAAAGGAGGAAGTAACCTACTGATTTGCTTTAATTATTGTTAGTATTTGAGGTTTTTCCTATCCCATTTAAGGAGCTTCTGGGTAACGAACAAAACCTGGTTTTCTAAGGGCATTGCCCAGTGAGGGCTTTGGAGTAGAAATCTGGAAAGATATATTTAATTCTTTGTCCCATCACTGGTTTGCTGAATGATATATATAATGTTTCTCTAGTTCTTCCATTCTTTATCTTATAAACTGTAAACTTTTCAGAGGAGAGGTTCTCTCTCGCTTTGTTTCCATAGTGCACAACACAACGTTGATCAGAATCTCCAACCACCACAAAATTAACGACGAACATGTTAGGTTCACGTAGACAGAGAGCAAAACCAATGAGACATCCACTGTTAAACAGAGAACTGTAATGCAGTAATCTTCTGACCTTGGAATTACCTTTGCCTCTGTGTGTCTTTACACTGCTTTTTTTACATCTTTTTTAATTTACATTGTTTTTAATTTGCATTACATTACACTTTACGTTATCCCTCCGGTGTTGGGCACTACAATGAGGAAACAGTAAGAGAACAGTTTTGCACTAGATGGCTCGACTCATGCAGTAAGTATCATTAAATGACTGGTAAATTCCACAATCGGAACTAAAAATGACATGATTCTCATTGCTTGACGTCCTTACCCTCCCTGCAGAGCTGTGACCAGCCAGTCATACAGGAAGCCCTCGCCGCTGGGGCTGAGTGCAGGTGGGGTGGCTGCAGCAGGGACTGTGTGGGGCAGCAGTACGAGTTCAGCCTGAACGGTGGCTTAGCTCCACAACTTCATAGGCTCTTCGTTTTTTGTCAAAAACCCCCACACAGCCTAGAAGGAATGTTTCCAATCCCTTCCTCTTGGCAACCAGCCAAACAGCTGTTTTTCCAGAAAGGACTTGGGAAGCTGGGATGTGTAAATCGAGCCTTTGGAGCCAACTCCATTTCCAATTTTGGTTTCGGCTCACAGTGATCAGGATGTGGCTGTGCTGGTGTGAGAAATTTTTGCTGCATGTGGCACAGCAGCTCCTGGGCTTGTGGGCTGTGCTGATGTACACCAGTGTCATCTTCCCAGCCACTGTCCCTATATATTGGCAGCGAATGAGCTCTCCTGCTCTTTCACCCCAGGTAGTTTCATTCTTTGGTGCAGGACTAAGGAAATCTCTGGATGATCCTTTGGTGCAAGATCATAACAGTAAAAGAAGGCCACAGCCAAGAATTTTATGAATGTGCCTGGAAACTTTGTTCAATTGCAGTATCTATCCACATGACAGCTCTGCAGCATTCTGATGCCAAACCTCCAGAGAAAATCCTAAGCACTTACAGGAAAGATCCTCTGCACTTAAAGTACTCAGTACTTTCAGTATGTACGACTTAAATTGCTTTTCAGGCTGGGGACATATTGTTTCTCAACACAGGGGTTTTATCTAAATGATGGAAAGCCATCCCTGTGGCCTACTTGTGTTCTGCCTCCGTGCTGGGAAAAGACCTCAATGCCTACTGCCCTCTTTGCCCCAGTGCTGTGGTTTCCAGCAGAAGAAAACTGAGGCATGGGGACCAAAAGGGAGCCGTGGTGTGCTCTGCTCTAAACTGTCAGAGACCCAGGGCAGCGTGCCTTGGAGCAGAAAGTAGAAAAGCTGCTGGATCTTTACTTTGTGGCTAACTCTTGGGTTCTGGTCCCTGCTCCAAGAACTGCTTCTGCATTTTATCTCTAACCGTTTCTTGGAAAATGGACAGCCCGTCTTTGAAGCAGCATCCAGAACCCATCCATCCCTTGAGAGGAGACAGAAGTAGTCTGAATTCTCTCAAGCAAATAGAAGAATCACAACACAGGCTCCTATTTCCTTGGAAGAAATTTAGCTGTTAGGCTACTACAGAAAAAGGAAAGGACTACCGACAATCATATTTTAATACAGTGAGATCTGCCTCTGTTTGGTTTTTTTTTTAAAGATCTGGGTAACTTTATGGTACTTAGGTCTTCAACGCACCTGCCTTAAAGGGACTGAAATATCTCCACAAGCTTTTATCCTTGTGCAATCAGTTGATATACGGACCCTAAGAGACTAAAAGCATGCCCATGCCAAACTCAGTCCAAGGAAACGATGTCTGCTAGGATACTATTGCCAGACTTTCCATTATAAGAAGCGACCTTTTACTCCCTTCCAGAGGTTTCGGATCCTCTACTGACATAGAGGGTAAGGAAACTCACGTTACAAGAGAAAATTGCCTTGATTTGTCTTTTGAAACAGCTTCTCCTTTTACTGCCTAATGTTCTAACGTATGACCTTCCACTCCGTAATTGCTTGTCTATCTGCTACAATATGTTTAACATGAGAAGCCTTTCCCCCTTTGACTGGATTTTCTCTTTCCTTTTATCGACATTTTTCTTTCTTTGAGGAAATTCCACATCTTGTTGAGTCTTTCGAGTGCTTGACTGAAACAGTTTCTAAAACAGTATCTTAAAACAATTTCTCTTTTAAGACTTGAGCCATGCCAGACTTCTGAGGCAAAAAGTCTTTGCTTGGTCATAAAAATTTGAAAAATAATGAAGGGAAAATGAAAAAGGAGTATATTTTCATTGCACCAGGAGGATTTGAAGGAAGCTTCCCACAAAGGTCTGCTTACTTGAAGCCACTGCCTAAACAGGAAGATTTGGAGTGCCTAAGTCCACAATGCGCTAGTTCTTTGCAAAACAGTGTGAGCCAAAGTCCAATGTTGATATTCATGCTTAATGGCAATTGGGTCTGTAATTGGCATCATCTTGTCCGAGGCACTACACAAGTTTTTTATGTACCAGCCTTCTCATGGAGATGTCGGCACTCACTGCAAACCTCTGCTTCATTTGTCAGGTTTTCCTTAAGCTCTTTGCAGCACCAGGAGAGTCATCTCCCTCTTTATTTTTTCTCACAGTTTCTCAAGGTTTTGTGTATTTTTATTCTCATGATCATGGGGTTATTTGCATTAGTCTTACTCCACATCATTAGAGCTTCACATTCTTGATATACACATTTTTGTTTTTCATACTTAATTATGGAATGCCAAGAGAAAAATACATTCAGTTTACTGTTGGTTTAACAGAGAGATGCATTGCAACACTGCCACCCATGAAAGAACTAGCAGTTAACAAAGTCTTTTATATGTTGGCCTAACATATGTTACTTTTCTATAGACACTTTTGCTTTACTATAAGACATTCAGCATGTTCTTTCGTGTAGAACAAGATCTCTATCAAGAAGTCAAATAAAGGCAAGTAATACAAGTCATTGCAAAAAGCAAACATCACAGAGTTTGATATCCCCATAAAAATAAGTAAGGAATTGTTTTCTCGGTATTCATCTGTGGAAGTCTGAGCAAGGCACCCACCAAAGAGGACAAAGGAGAGTCACAACCTTCATCCCACCAAAATGCAGTCCAGCCTGTTCTTCATTTCGGGACTGTTTCTTTAGTGCCACATTCAAAATGCAGTTATTATGGTGACCATTCCACAGTACAAATAATATTATTAAATGCAAATAAAATAATGCTTATTCTAGTGAGAAGCATTGTAACAGGCTCTCTCTATGAATTATATGCCTGGACCTCCTTATCAATTGCCCAATTAATATTCTCATGAGTAGTCTTTACTGAGGTCCTGTTCAACCGAAGATTGACTATGTAATGCCAAGACTCGTGGGGTTGCTCTGCACAGAAGCACAGGCAGACTACTAATCAGTCTGTTATAAAATGGGTGATGGCTCTGAATTGAATTTTAGACGGCTGGGTTTTTTTCATTTTCTGATACCTTCCGTACTGGTATTCTGCACTAATTTTTGCTAATTTTTGCTAGTTTTGCTTCTTTCAACTACAGCTCAATTTTTCATTGCTTTGATATATCCTATATAGATATAAAACATATTCTCTAGCAAAGATCTCCACACAGCTCAGGGATTCAGAGGGAGCTGAGTGAGTGCACATGAGGTCTGAATTTGGCTGAACGTGCGCACAGCATCTTTTGATACTGATTCAGTGACAGAACGGGTCATGCTTTGGATTTGAACTCTGATGGTGCCTAGAGTATCTTTCATGCTCCTGATAAAAAGAAAGGGCCTGTTCATAAGAGAAGGAGCAGGTACCTGGAGTTGCTTCTTTGAAGTTCAGTGGCAAGCCAGCCAAACTGAGAGTCTTTCATCAGCTCCAGTGGAGTTTGGGTCCACTTCTTAATTGCTCGGTTGCTGGGTGACAAGTAACACATAGGGTGGTGTTAAAATGCTGCTCTCTTATTTGGGTCTTGATCCAGCAAACTCCTTAAGTATGAGCTTAACTATAAGTTAGTTTGTAGTCTCCTTGAAATAAACGGGACTGTTGAAGTTGTGTAAAGCTGAAAGCAACCTGAAGTCATGCTTTGGACTGGATCCACTGGCCCAATATACTCTTGCATGTGCATCCTTATACCAGAATGACTGTTTTCTCAACTTAGTGCCTCCATAAAAGACAATTTACAATTTTTAGCCTGGCCAGGGTTGTGCTATTCGTGTTTCATTGCTGGCAATCCCAACCCTTCCCCTCCCTTGGTCTGCCTTCTTGGAGAACTGCTGATGAATCGTGGTGGGAGCAGAGCTGTCCTAGATGTGTTAGGCTTCTGTCCTTAAAAGGACAGAGACGTCTAAGACAGGTACTATCATATAGTATTATTTTCTTCATTAGAGAGCAGAAATGTGATGTTGTGTTCACTGACTAGGATTCATTCTATTGTTTATATTCACTGAAAAAAAAAATCGTTTTTAACAAGGTAAATGACCTTACAGTTTTGTATCTTCCCAACCAGCTATGACCAGCTATGGAATACACTATTTTGACCATGAACTCTGTCATCTTTTCCTCTGATTTACACAAAACCTTAAGGATAACAAATAAAGTTTCTCCTTATTGCAGGAGGGTGGGGAATAAAAAAAAGCCAATGAATATCTGAACAGGCTGCCATAAATACAGCTTGCTTGGCATGCCTGTCCCCGAGATGAACTGATTTGTGGCCCAGATTCAAAAATGTTTTACTGTTCTTTGCTTCTCACTCTGTGGATTCAGCTATTTAGATCAGGCTAATTTTCAACTGAAGGAACTGAAGAGCTATTATTCTCCCTGAAGGTTATCTTATTTGTTTAAAAACTGGTGGCAAACCATTGACCGCTGCATTTGTTTCAAAGAGAGCAGCCATGGGGGAGGAGGGTTATATCTGGAAAACTCCCACGTGCAAACTCCCAAGGTCCTTTCCTGAAATAACAAATAGTTTCATGAGTGGTAAAATGAATTTCACATCGTTTCCAGCAACTCTCTCCTCAGCTGTAGCAGAGGATGAGTCGTCAGGTTACGCTCCATGGGATTTAAGAGGGTATATTTCTTG
The DNA here is from genome assembly GCF_000690835.1 of Fulmarus glacialis. Lineage (NCBI taxonomy): Eukaryota > Metazoa > Chordata > Aves > Procellariiformes > Procellariidae > Fulmarus > Fulmarus glacialis. The sequence goes on along the minus strand of NW_009194693.1, from coordinate 83,529 downwards.
TCATAAAACATGGTATCTTTTCAGCCTCTACCACCATATCAAAGTTGTTGAGGTTGGCCAACCACTTCTACAAGGGGAAGAAAGACAGAAGCAAACTTATACACAGGACAACACCTTAGGAAGTGAGGCTAAAATTCCAGAAACCTTAGAAAAGTGGAACTAAATATTCCATATTATTGGTTAGGTCCTTAGACAAGGTCGTTCTCTGAATTCTTCTTCTCTCTGAAAGAATTGGCACTTATGGACTCTCCTTGCTCAATGGATATCCAAGAACAGATGTCAGATTAGCTATTAGCAAGCAGTAATTGCGTTTTGGGTTTTGGTTTGTTTTGTGTTTTTTTTTTTATTTTAGCAAAGGAATTCATTGTCTGTTGAATGATAATAATAAAAGCAAACTTCCTTCTGTAGTAGGTATGTCATGACTGGGAGTAGCTTTGACAAGAATGTGTTGATACATTGCTAAAGCTTGCAAGGAAAGGCAGGCATCCAGAGCAAACGCAGGATGAAATTTGTGTTTCTGAATCCTTGCTGCTCATGCAGCACGGCATTAGGAGAAACATGCCCTAGCTGGGAAGGAGAAACATTGTGGGAAAGTCTTGAGACAAGCACAATTTTCTGAATATTGAGCTGAACTTCCCAGTTCCCAGTTTGACACCCAGCTGCCCTCCATGCAGGGGGAGGAAGGCAAGCACTTCTGAAAATGCAGCTGCTTTGAGCACTTAAATGGGAGCTCCTCTAACTTGGACAGCTGGATTATCATGTATACCTTTATGTTTAAAATTAGTGGTTGGGAAAGAATTAAGAGGAAAAGAAAAGAGAGATTAGTTCAGATAAATAAAATATAGAGCAAGCTGCTTCCCGGACAGTTCAGACTCTCTGCAGGGAATTGCCTCACCGTGAAGGATGTCTCCCAGCTTCCTTCCCACTCATCTTCCTTTTGAGATAGTTTCCCTCCCCCTGTGCAAGGATGTCTTTGTAGCTCCTGCCATCTACAATATCCTCCTTCTGTGTATTGCTTAAATGGCCTTTTTGCCTTATGACTTAACACCTACTTTTATTCATTGTGAAATGATTTTATATGCTTTTTAGTAAACGTGACAGGCAGTGTATTACTCACTGTCGTCTTTTATTTACTCCCATAAAGCATTATGGAATACAGTTAGTATGTGACATTCAGGACACTCTATAATACTGCATTGTATTGCATTGCAACGTGGGACAGTTCAGTGCCTTGAAAGAGGCACTGCCTTTTCCTTTGCCTCCATCTTTTCTCAAGTGTTTTTTTTCCTGACTTTCCCCATGGCCAGTGTCTGGTTTCCATGAGTTCCCCCAGTGTATCTGATGAGGACAATGCTTATCTGCTTGGAAAGGTCTTGTCATTTTATTCTCACATCTTAGTTGCTACAAGAAGTACAGGAGTTGCTCACATCTCCTCAAGCTGTTTCCCAGATGCTTGATGATTCATGAGAGGCCAACCTCCAAAGACCAGGTTTGGGTTGACTGTGTTCCCATGCCTATCGAAACCAGTTAACTCTGCAAAATCCCGCTGAAAATCCCCTTAGAAAACTCTAGTGCTTTTGGTTCCAGTCCTGGCTACTACCACTTTAGTGCCTACAGCACTTCAGGTTGCAATTTAGCACGTGAGGAGAGAGGTGAGAGGGAATCAAGCTGTTTCAGAGCTCCTGAAGAGTCTACTCCAGTGTCAGGTGAAGGCTCTGAGTGGCTTTGCATTTCATCCCATGTGAGTTAAGAAACAGTATTTATGGCCATTCTCGTCAAACATACTTTCTTCCTTTGTGGAAAACGCATATCTTCATACTGTAATATTTTTATATCCCACATTTTACTATATTGAGCGTTGTCTTCCCATGCTTCTCTCCAGCCTTTCCTCTGTAATGACTTTATAATCACTGCATTTACCATAATAGAAATAACAAGTCATTGTGCTTTGATTTTTAAGCTTTTTAACGTGCAGCTTTATTTCTCCATTTACCTGTTCAACCTGGATACTGCAGAGCTGCACCAGCCGTTACATTTCGGCACTGATCTTGGTCAGCTGTGATTGACTTGCTGGCAGAGCACCCCAGTCTGTGGGTTTCAGAGTTTAAGTTAAATGAAAAGCTGTGAAGAGCCTATCTTCTTGGGGTACAAGAACGCTGGTAACATATTTTCTCAGCTGATGTGCTGAGTAAAGTGCACAGATTTTTTGTTTGGGGGTATATATATGAGCACATTTTAAAAATACTGTCCCTAGCACTCTATTCTCAGCAGCTGACGACTCCAGAGTAAAGCCTTTACTAGGACTGGCTGGGAGAAGGGAACCTTTCCCTCAGAAGCATGAACCACATTGAACCACACAGTGAAATGCATGCTGATAGTGGGAAAATGGCAGGAGTTTGCTGTCCAAGAAAGAACAGCAAAGTACTCTCAGGTATAGGATGAGTTCCACCATGTTTTACTGCAGTAACATTTGTTCTGACTTAGGGAATGGTTGTTTCATTCAGAAGTGCAGAATTCATCAAAACTGTTTTATTTTTATCCCTTTTCTTGGACAATTTGGACTATTCACAAATAGTCCTGTGAAATACCTTGTCCTCTCGGTGTACTGGCTGTTTTCAGAGTCCAAAAGTCCTCAGCATTTCGGTAGGAACTCAGTAGTATTGGCTGGACATTTCATTTCCTTCCAGACTAGGGGAAAAAAACCAGAGGTGTCTTTATTTTTTTTCCAGGAAAAAAATTAAAAATAATTAGAATAAAATAAAATAGAAAACAGACTTGAGTGTAGATGTTCCTGATGAAAATTGCAACAAAACTGATAGGTGGGTGGTCTTTATTTTCACTGAATTGTCACTTTCCCAATGCAAATTGGTCAAAACAGACAAAACAAAACAAAACTGGCTGGTTCTGCACTTTGTGAGCTATGGAGTCAGGCTGTCTTTGCTTAGAAAGGGTGGCTCAGGGTGTGGGAACATTTCGTCTTGAATGAAAGCATCTTACAAAGATGTCACAAATAGATCTTTGGAGATGATATTTTTTACAGGAAACCCAGACTTTTATCTTCTAAGTTTCAGGTTGTTTGGAAGCTAGAATTATTACCCTGTCAGAAGGGTACAATGAACTGTTGACACACAACCACGCTTTGCTTATAGCTACGTGCAGGGAGGTATTTACAGCCAGGAACCAGTGAAAAGCCACCTGAAAAATAGATGTACTTACCATTAAGTTTGTACCATTTCTCTGGGTTCCTGTTTTCCCTGAGCTTTTATGAAACAAATATATTTATTTTATATAAAATTCTTAGAAAGCGTCAGTCAAACATTAGATTTTATTTTACGAGAGAAAACTTTGATTATTTTGTGTGACTTTTTGATTATTTTGTGGCTGGTTGCTTACTTTGTTCCAACGTTCATAGAGTGGTGGGAGAAATTTTCCCCCATTTGCTCTTCCTCAGTAGCCAAATTCAGGAGGAGGCACCAGTTTTATATTTCTGTTGCTTGTAGTGGAACTGGAGGTTGACCTGACATTCAGCAGAGTACTGGGGGTGATGTTCAGTTTAAGATTAGGGCACCGGAGTTTAGGTGTTTACATGAAAACCAGTGTCCAAGTTCCCATTACTAAGTAGAAATTTGGTCAATGTGGTTGAGTGACTGACTGGGGACCTGTCCGGGTGTAGCTCCCACCGGCTATGTTGAGAAGGGGCTCAGCTTGCCCACGCGCAGGTGGCTCCGCAAGACCGCACGGCTTCCACAGGACTTCTGCTGGGGGCTGCTGGATGTGCTGCTGGACCTCCCTGTCCTCGTGGAGGCCAGGCAGGAAACGGTACTATGTCTTAAATAGCGTGTTAGAAATCTCTCTGTGAGTAACTGAACTGAGGCCTAGATCCCCACACAGCACATGGGGAACTCAGATAGCTGTCTCACGGGTGGAGGCTCAGATCTGCGTGTCTTAACTGGGATGATCGGCGTGTTGCCTTGGAGCCTTCTGATCCTCGAAATTTCGCCACTAAAGTTGTCAATGCACAGAAAACTAGTTGTTTGCAGTTCTTTGATTCTGGGAGCCAAATTACACTATTGGTAACAGCGGGACAACGCAAGAGCATGGTGCAACTGAGAAGACATTTTGACTTTTAGAGAGTTGGGTCTTGCCACAGTTCCTGTTATCCTTGGAGCCAGGGATTTACAGCAGCTAAGGCTTTACCTCAGTATAAGTAAACTTTAGGAACAATTGAGTATTTGCTCAGGCAGAAGTTGTGGAATTTTAATTAAGTAAAGACTTGGCTATTTGTCTTGAAGTTATTCAGTAAGTCAGCTGGTGGGACAGTTTTTGACTTCAGTTGCATCGGTGTAAGCGTGGAGTACTATTTGTGTTAATGATGCATTGACAGCAAATGATTCACACCATATAAATAAAATCAAAACGTGACCTAACACATGCTTCTGGGAGGAAATACTTAAGCACAATAAACAAACTTAGACTCACTCGCACGCACTTTCCTGAAGCCTTTTATTACTGCTTTTGTTCAGAGGGCATCTCTCCCCAGAGCACCAAATTTGGGAAGCACGGCTCTTTACCCTTTTGCTTCACTCTGCCTCGCTTCATTGTTCCCAAGCTTGTGGTTTTTATTAAAGTTTAAATTCTGCTTTAAAACGAAAATGGTGAGAAGGAAATTATATAATCGATATCAATGTAAAAGTAACGATATGTTTATCATAAAATAGTCTATATAGTTGAGTACTGTTGTTCTTATTATTTATAAGGGGTTGAATTAAGAGAAAATACACTGTACTTCCTATTTAATAACTGCTTCTAGACCCAACTTTTTGTAGACTTTAAATGCAAATAATTTGTGCTGTGTTATAAACTGTTGTGTTTTTTGCCTTCCTGTAACTGGAACAACATACTAATTTCTACAAGTTGTGACTACTAACAGAGAGCAATCACCTCACAGACTTGTACCGAAAAGAAGAGACCATCAGCGTGGCAGGGAACGGCTGCATCCACAGTCCTCGCTTCCCCAGCAGCTACCCCAGGAACCTCCTGCTGACGTGGCGGCTCCACTCCCCGGAGAGCACCAGGATCCAGCTGGCTTTTGATAATCAGTTTGGACTGGAGGAGCCTGAAAATGATATCTGCAGGTGAGTGGCGAGTGGAAGTTTGCAAAGGGCTCCTTAATACCACCTTTGAGCTTAAGGGTGTGGCCACTGGCATGAGACTGCAAACCAAAACCTGGGTGTCTCTGGCCAGGTCTTGGATGGCCCTGCTTGGAGGACAGACCTCCAAGGGTCCCTTCCAACCCAAATTGGTCTTTGAGTTTATAAATAAAGTGGGGTGTCTCGACTTGAAGCAGTTTTGGCAAGTTTTAGTCCTTCTATAATATTTTAAGCACAAGGCACTTGCACACTCAAATCCAGCTACCTAACAACTCAGGCACTACTTTCATAGGATTTTGTCCTCTATCCCCTCTGTCATGTTTCAGCCAGGCAAAACCCATCTTTTTAAGTAGGTGGAAGGCTCTGGGAGGTGTGAGTGAGTAGGTTTGTGTTTATATTGGGGTGTGAGGGACAGATAAAAGCGCATTGAAAAATATAACCGTGTTCTTCAAATTATTTGTTTGTCTTTATTGTCACTCTTCACTGGTACAGTTTCTTTTAAAACCTTTAAATATAGGTCCACAAACATCAGTATACTCTGCATATTGAAATATCTAATAAAGTATACTCTGCTATATCCCGGTTGCTTTGGTTTCCCCTTTTAAGCAGAAGTGACCATAAGCTCAGCTGATCTGGCTGGTTAACCCAGGTGGATAAACTGCTTTGCATTAGCAGAGCACAGAGGTGCATCTTGCCAACAGTCACTAAAACAGTATAAATCCATGGATTTTTTTGTTTATATTTCTTTTATTCAGCTATCTGTTCTGCGGGAGAGAGCAGGCTCAGGTTTCCCATGCGCTCCGAAAGGCAGATTGCTGTGATGCTACTTACATAAAATGCTCAAGTCTCAGCTTCCAGCTCCCTGCCTGATCATGTCGTTACTTATGCCTTATCTATGCAGAGAACTGGGTTGTTCGGATTTCTGCACACCCAGCCTCTGCCTATCTTATCTTCTTTGTCAATTAATTTGCATTTATAGGGTTTGGCAGCTCTGCGGGGGTTTTACAGGGTGGATTTTTTTTTTCTTGTTTTGCTTTGTTATTTTTCTATGTTACCAATAGAGAGAACCATTTCTGCAGGTTTGCTTTCCATTTAGTAATAAAAGAATGCAGCCTGAAACTGGCTCTCCTTGCCTGCGCCTTGATGGTCTTGGCAGCTGCTGCTCTGCTCTGGTGCTGTTGGTCCGAGATCAGCAGCAGAGTCAGTAATGACAGTTACCTCCCAGCACCGCAAACGCTTTCCCAGATTGAGAGCCTAATGCACACAGAAGCAGCCTGTTAATATTTACATAGTGGATAAACTGTGGCTGACCTTAAAGCATTGCAACTTTGAAACAGAGGGCTAATTTACTGTGGAAAAAAAGATGAAGTATTCTCTGTCAAAAGCCATTAAAGGTGGTGGCACGGTGAGGGAAAGTCAAGTTGTTACCGGCATTATGGATTTGGGGACCGTCTTGGAAGACAGTCTGCCTGCTTTTTCCAGAGCAGCTAATTTAGGATGCAGAGAGAAGCAAAGACCTTCCATCATCCATAGTGTCTACAGAGGCTGGAGAAATAAAGCTCTGAAATAAAGCTTTCCCTAGTGTTCCTGGAAGACCTTTATTTGTGCAGTATTACTTCCAGAGTGAGGAATTTCTCGGGCAGACAGCTCATGATGGCTTTAAGCCTGTTAAGTGCTGTGTGCATAGTTAGATTTTTTGCTAATGCTCGCTATGTTTTTCAAAACTAGGTTCCTTTCTGCAACTTTAGTCACTGACAATCCCTGCAGTGCTGCTTTAGAGAGACAGCTAGGCGTGTTTTCATTGAAATGAATGCTGAGAGCTGAGCATGTGCTTGAATGCTGTGCATACTGGATGAGTAATTCAGGGCCTCTGCACCTTACCTTCCTTTTGTACTTGCTTTTGACCTTATGCTTTTTTCCCAGAAACTTCCTAGTGTTTTCTTTCAATTTTTCATTACTGCTAATTATTGTAATTTGCATACTATTAAGACTGAACTGATTGAAATTCATTCAGGCTGAGGAATGAAAAGGTATACTTTAGCAGAGCTGTTTCGGAAGGAGGGGAAATATTCAAGGTTTTACAGAATTTTTTAGAAGTGCTGTTAGCATTTCCGCAGGCACTTGATAAGAGATGATTCTGAAAAGCAATTAAATTACCCAGCCTCTGAGGCTCTTTGGATGCGCAGAAACAACCGAGATTGCACCTACTTCCATGATCGTTGCAGCAAAGTCTCTGCTGTTGAAAGCAGAAATAATCCCTGAAAGCCCATGGATTTGCCCCATTTTTGCCAGCAGTTAGTCTGGCTCCCAGCCTCAAAAAGTAGAGGTCGGTCAGGGCAATTTTCACCAAAGCCTGCAAGGTCATCTTACGCTGAAAACCCTGCAGCCCCTCGCGTTGCAGTAAGGGTTCACTGGCTGTCGTGCTGCCCGGGGGCAGTGGTGGGTGCTCGCACGGGCAGCGGGGAGCTCTGCCCGGGTACCACGTCCATCACCATGAGGGACTGGGAGCAGAGGACGTTGGAGAGAGCCTGAGACAAGTTTACCTCTGTCTGGAACTAAATTTCGTAGTGTTACAAAAAACGTATGTTTCAGCAGAGTTTGGGGAGATTTAAGTGATTCGGTTATGGCGAATCTGTTATTTTCTGTTCTGTGCAATTTGGGGTTGGTGAATATAAAAGCAGCAGTGCTGATATTCTCAAGCCACATAGTACTTGTGTTTTTTTCACATGGGCTCTCAGCAAGAAAAGAAAAGCAGGTCTGTTATTTACGGAGCTATTCAGCTCCCACAACTGGGCAGGGAGGCAGGCGCCTGGCCCGCAGACCCGGGGATCGGGAGCAGCACGTTTCTAGTAAGAATCGGTTAACAATCTTAAACTCCCTCTTTCGAGGGAGCACATGCTTTGATAATAAAAACCTTTCCTGGTGAAGACCTCCAAAGTTTTAAGGCTTAACTGTACTGTGGGGATGGCAGCTCTCCCCATTTCTCGTTGCCTGTGCACAGCCTGCCCCTCTTGTCATCATCTCTCCCTCGCCAGCCGCAATTTGTGGGGCCTAATTCTGCCTCCACAGATACCAAGGGACTGTTTTTCTCATAGACGTAGCGAGATCAGGACTTTATTCTCTGCCTTCCTTATTCTCCAGCTCAAGAAATGAACTCAATAAATGACCCAAGCTGGCAAATACGCAGGCTGCGGCAGTGAGTGCTGTTACTGTGTCCTCTCGTCCCCGGGGTTTAGTGTCTGCTGCTCCTGGCAGAGCCCTCTGTGGGCTGTGGCACAGGTGCCTGGCCAAGGTGTGACCTTGCACAAGGCAAGACGTGCTGTCGCTTTTCCCCTGGTGACAGCACCCAGGCGAAGAGCGGAGGAGTCCCCGCCACGGCACGCAGAGTGCCAGCCCTTTGCTGCTTGAAAGCTTGAAACGAGTCTTTCCAAACCATCTAGCAGGAGCACCATGCCTCCTACAGAGAAGGTCCTAAAAAGCACCTTTCAGCAGCATGCGCTGCCCTGTGTCCCTCCAGCATCTCCCTTTGTTCCTGGCATGGCAGGC
>NW_009194693.1:52009-74802 GCF_000690835.1 Fulmarus glacialis | reverse complement strand
CATGGCAGCAGCCCGGCCCCAGCCCTCCGACAGGCACAGCAGGCAGGAGCCGGTGGCTGCTGCTGCAGGGAGTTGGGTGACCACCAGAAAGTGCACAAGGGCTTGCAGCTGCTCAGCTTGGACAGCCTGCCTTAAATAACATTTTAGCAGGTCCCTAAATTATTTATCTACCACATGAAACACAATGCCTATGTCTACTGTGTCCTAAGCACATGCAAGTGTCTCTCATTGCTATTTTAACATGGTAGAAAATACTGTCTGTCATGTTCCAGGAGCCCAAAAATCAGCCATTTGAGCACTCAGGCACTAGCTTGCAGCTTAGTGTATTTTGTGCTACACAAGCATGTCCACCATTTGTAATATTTAGGCTGATGTTTTGCAGTGGAGAACGGGGGGACGGTTGTCTTTGTGTCTCCAGCTGTGCTCCTGCCTATTTGTAACCATCTTCTGTAACCAGAGTTAGCAAAAACTAATCCTTCAAACTGGTTCCCAGGTATGACTTTGTGGAAGTGGAAGATGTATCAGAGACCAGCACGGTTATACGAGGACGGTGGTGTGGACACAAGGAAGTCCCTCCAAGAATAACATCAAGAACAAATCAGATAAAGATAACCTTCAAATCCGATGACTACTTTGTGGCTAAACCTGGATTCAAGATTTGTTACTCCCTTGTGGTAAGTCACCTAGCTGTGTCGTGGGTGAGAGACAGATTGTAGTGTAAAAGAACATCAGTACTTGAAGACTGGGTGGCGTAGCTAACTGCATTGGATCAAAACACTAATTGACTGAAAGTATTTTCATTCCAATAACTACATTAATACAGATCAAAGTATTTTTGACATCCTGTCATTATTTATAAAATAAAGTGAAGTCCAGGCCAAGATTTACACTAATAACATGTTTCAGAAGCACTAACACTTTCTGCATTGAGGCTGCACTGCCAGTGCCTTGATAGACGCTGCAGAAATAGCAAAGAAATGGCTGCTCTATGAGCTCCTTTTTTATGTTCATTTGAGGTCAAATAAAAATACCTTGAGGGGTTATGGCTGTGATTCTGAGTTAGATGCAGAGTAGTTTATTCCACATGCAGTAAAATTCTACATGCAAGACAATGTGCTAAGGCTCAGGGTGTATTTTTAACCATTTACAAACATGCCTCTTTGTATGTGCAGTGGCATTAGCAGTGTATCATGTACTGTTTCAATGAGATGAAAACCTCCTCTTTTTTTATTTTGGTTTTGTGGAATGCTCATTACTCCAAGTAGATTTTGATACAAATATGTATTCCTTTGTATTGTCCTGATTAATATTATAATGCTTTTGGTGCAGTGTAGCTTGAAAGAGGCAGATTTTGCAAACACTCAGGAAATGGTAAGCATTAATTTATTATACTGTCATCATTATATTTTCATATCCATCACACTTCTTATTCCCTTTTTATTCAGTCCACTGTTATTTAACAAGAATAAGAAAGCCAGGAATAGCAATAATGTTAATGCTGTAACAGGAGAGATCCACTGTTTGAGTCATTTCACTTCAACCTCTCGGCTTTGGATGCATGTATGCCTATGTATGCTAAAAAGAGTCCATAAACAGCACATTGTCAAGACAACTCTAAAGCTATAAAGATTGTGCTGCCTTGCATTTAAATTGTTAGGCTTCTAGTGGAGTGAGGCATTGCACTATGAGTAAATCCTGAGCTCTAATTTATTCTAATTTGAAGGTAATCTACTAAAACTAAAATTTAGGCAGAACAGTCTATGAAAGACCACTGGGTATAAAAATGAGACAGTGAAGCAGCCTTTCTTTACACTGCTCGTATTTCAGTGCAGCCACAAAAACTCTGCTGCATTTAGCAAGCTTTATTCCAGACCACGTACAGCTAGTCTCATCGTATTATGCTTTCCAAAAATGAATGTTATCACAGAAAACACAGGACTCTCTGCACTAGAAAGCTCAAAAAAGGCTACTGTATTTATCTAATTTCAAAACTATGAGTAAACAGAGAATTTTACAGTCTAGCAAATCTACTCAGAAGAATACTCTCCAAGTGCACCCTCTGAATGAAATACTGTTTTTTTCTCAGAAGGGAACCGTATAGGTGATTAGTGGCATTCGCACGTCACTGTGAGATGGGGGGTGATATGTACTTAGCTGGTTTTCAGATTCCAAATTGTCCAACCTAAAACTGCAGGATTAATATTCAGCAGAGTCAGCCCTTATTTGATAGTCCCCACAGTCACTTAGAGCTCAGTTCATAGTTATGCTGAGCACTGCTGACCCCTGAAGGTTGAACTCATTGTGCGTTTCTAGGCGGCAAACCAAGGAGCATTAATGAAGCATGCAAAAACATATGGTATTTTGTATCAGATGAAGTGAAAGACCTTTACATTGCTTTTTGTCTTTTCTTTGTAACCTTCTCCAAGACAAGGCCACTTCTGGGGGCTTTCTTGGAAAATGGTGCACGAGATATGTGCAAATCTTTAACTCCCTTTTTTTTTCCTTATATTTGGAGTTTGGATCTGCATGGTGGTTGTTTATTTGTATACCAGGCTCTTATTGATACTTTTCCAGAGAAAATTGAAGCAAGCGATTTGGAGAGTTCCCTTGAGTTCATTGATCAGCTGCATCTCCTGAGCGTGGTGCCAGAATGGCTGGGTGAATTTCTTCCCATTACACATGCAGCCAAACAGCCTCGCAGCCTTGCTCTCTGGCCTTCTCATTTATGAATCTTCAAGGAAGTCAGTTAAGTTCACTTCATTTGATGCAGATCAAGATTTTACTTAGTTCAGCACTCTGCATGAGGCACAAATGAGGCACCGCAGAGCTTAGCAGAAACATACATCGTTATCTTCGTGTACTTGTGGTTTTGCATTAACTTTACATTTCAGTACCATTTAGAGAAAAAAAAAAGGGATTATTTCTCTAGAGAAGACATAAATTAGACTTGTATCCATGAAAATCATGTTTGCCCCTAAAACAAAGCATGTGAAGTAAGCAACCCACGTAAGATGGAGGGGCTCAGTCACTCAGGATGGTGGAATTAGAATTCAAGGCGACTCTGGAAAATTAGACTGAAAAAAATACAAGGATGATCTTTAACAGGACAAGGTTGAAAGCCATACGGATGTGTGGGAATAATTAACTGTCCCAATATAAGATAAGGGACAACGGGCAAGGGAGCAAATCTGTGAAATAAAGTCTGGACACTGAACACAGCATTTAGCCACCTTTGCTTGCCAAGGCTGGTTCCCTCCACCTTCTTCCTCTTCCTCCTCTTCTCCCCGCATCCTCTGCCTCTTGGCACCTCTGCCTCTGCCCTCCCCTCTGTGGGTCTGAGGGACTAGGAAGGCCGGAGGGGGAGCAGCGAGGGTGGTGTTGGAGCAACAAGGGGCAGATCCAACATGTTGCTGCCTGTTGCCTGTCCCTGATCCGCTCTTTCTCCATGAAGCCATGGGACTCCCTGGGGGGGGTGGGAGCTCCAGGGTGGAGCTGACTCCAGGAGCTTATTAGTGACTTGAGTGTGCCCCATTGCTTATCCCAAGTTGAATAAGAGTCAAAGGTGTCCTAACGTGGCTGGAAAAAGTCAGTCCTACTCTGTGCTGTCTGTGACGGTGCAGAAGTAGGCAAGTATGTGCAGCTGGTGGCTGGTGTCTACGGACACTTCACACTCAAAGCCCCCAGTTGTAGCTGTGCAGTTTGTTGGCTTAGCCTGAGTATCCACACAGAGAAATGTCTCCCTTGAACCTCTTTAAAAACTGTCTTTTCCTTCAAGCTTCACAGACCTAGAGCAAAAATGGTCTGGAGCAAGCCCTGGACAGCTATTAGGCATGAGCCTCACTTAGCTGCAAATTTGTTTGAAATTCCTCCTGCCGTTATCGCTTAAAGTGCTTATTTCTCAAACATTTTTTTTTTTTTTTTTACTTTTCTTGATCGAGTTGCCTTAGAAACTTCAATTTGCAGTATCGAAGACACTGAGGTATTTCAGTCTTTTTTTCTCATGCATTATATAATTTCTTACTCTAAGGACATAGTGTTTCACAACAAACACTGTAGAAATACGTGATACAGAGAAAGATAAGTCATCTTAGGTTACTTACACCGTTGCTAGAGGGGAGGTAGGCACTGTCAGGAGAGAGGCCCCTGGGTTGCACACCGTAATGCAGGTGATGTGAATATTCCATATTGCGGCAAATGTAAAAGTTCAGTCCACTGCTGCTTGCAGTGCAGTTACCTCAACTGAGGGATCTTGCATGTAGCAAGTAAGTATTCAATAATTACTAAAAATACTGCATCAATTATTTTGAGATGTAGGAATGTAAATTAAGTTACACTGCTACACATGGAAATAATCTTTTCTTGATTGAAGTAATTTTATACAATCCCCTTTTTCCTTCTGAAGTGAAATTTTTCCGATGTCCTGATTTGAGAAGAGAATGTTAACAAGTTTGGACCCCAGGTTTTACAAGTACATTAGCATGGACATTTACTAAAATAATCTAGGAATTCGTTCAGGAACGTGTTCCAACAATGAAGGTGAATGTTTTGAATTAAAATTCTCAACCCTGCATTTAATTTCATTTTAATGAGACGACTAGAAAATGTTGGATTCCATTTGCTAATTAAAACCACTATTTTAAGTTTATTACAAAAGGCACATATTTGTTATATGGTTATAACAGTAAATTGTTATTGCCTTACTAATTGTTTCATTAATCCTAAATGAAATCCGTATTTGGGAACTTTGACTAAAGTCATTATTGGAAACAAGGGCTTCAAGAAAGCTTGGAACATATGTATATATAAGTACAAACATGCATATATACAAAGATGTAAGGTTAAAAAATATATATTTACATATACATCTTTTTACATATACACACATATATATATGGTTTTACCTTTCTTTTCTTTTTAGTATAATTCATGACTAGGAAACATCACATGGCATTAAGAGCAATCTTTACTTCTTTGGGAATTGTAAACCAACAATGGTGGACATGTGGTGCTAAACAGGAGAACATAAGTGCATTTGTCCCAGGATAAACTTATGTGTCAAAATGTGTATCGGTGTGGTAGATCATGAGTAATTTTTGCTTGTTTGAAGTGACATTTCTTGAATGAAGGAGCCATAAAGAAATTAATGGACTGGGGGGGCGAACTTTGGGTTTTGATCCATCATGTGGAACTTTACAGAGAACTAGCTTTCTGCTAAACATCCAGGCTGTAGGTCACCACCACTCACATGATCAAAAAAAGAACATTTGTCACAAAGTGGGGAAAGACACCACAGGCAGTCTAATAAAATTTAATTACTTGCCCATGCAAAAAAATGTTGACCAGTCAAAGTTAGTTCAAATACTAGACTTAAACTCTTTGATACTTGTCTGTTAGGCTCACAAGAAAACACCAGAAATTCAAAGCACAATCAGAAAATGAAAATGGGCAGAATAAGAACCTGGTCCTGATACTTGTACTCACAATCACTCTGAATTAAGCGACTGGCTCCCTGTATTTTAGCAGATTTGTTTGCACAAGTAATGCAGCACCAGGCTGCAGTTTTTTTAAATACATCAATAAATAAACTTCCTTGTAAGAGTTAACATGGTTGCAAAAAGATTCAACCGTCAGTGTGAATACAGATCCGTAAAGACCATAGAGGATGATTAATTCTTTATCAGTGGCCACAGAGCTGAATCCAGCCCAGGAGCTGCACAAGTCTTTGCTGCTGTGCTTCTGTGTTAGCTTGTCACTTCTTTCACAGAATAGACATTTCATTTCTGTCTCCAAGACAAAATATTCTGCCCGTATAATATATCTCATGTGACAACAGGCATGATAACGGTGCATGAATACCTTCCCTGCTTTTAGATAATCCACAGAAGGGATCCCAGTAAATTGCTGGGGGTACAGAAGGAGAGGAATGGGGTGGGGGGGAGCGAATTGGTTAATAAAGTGGTTGATCATGAAATAGATCTCACAGTGAAGAAGCAAGAACTTACACGTGGAAGCTTTATCAGTTGTTCTTCTGCTAGTCTTTCTCTGATTTCAGTTTTGATTGCCTATGCTAGACAGCAAAGATTTTTTATAAATACTACCCATGTGCAAAACTCGTAACAATCTGTATGATGAATCTTCTATTTTCTTAAGTTCTGGCAGAAAACTGTTTTCTGTGGTTTTGCTCAAGGCATACCCATAAAATTATCAGCCAGAGGCTCATCTGTCAGGAGAGAAGTAATTAAGTCCTTTCTAATTAGATAAAACTTGCTCAAAATCTTTAACATCCCTTCCCCAACTTTACATAAGCAGAGGATTTAAGAGATTATCTATGCACTTTTTTTTTTTACTGTGGAAGGTGTTATAATGTTTTAAAAAGCAACATAAAATTACAGCATGTTAAAAAGAGAGATTGTCCCTCAGTGCATCTTGAGACATGGAGCATCTCAGAGTAATTTTATACAGGGAGGAGCAATGCTTTCCATTTAATGAAGATTCGTGAGGGTCCAGCAAGCCTCGATCTGCTGCTTAATTCATCTCACAGACTTAATCTGTCCTTCAGCAGGGTTTGATGAAGAAGCAAATGTGATGTGGTAGACAAGCCAAGCGGTGTGGTAGGTAAGAACCTTCCAGTTCTCCCAGCATGTGGAGCAGAACAAAAGATAGTGAAAGATACGAAAGAAGCAAAACTGGGGATCAGATAGCTCAGCAATAAGGAAGCTGACAACCTGGGTTGAGAAGGCACGTCTGGACGAGCAGTTTCACAGGCGGCATTGACTGCTCCGGAGGCAGCCGAAGTTCCTAATTAAAAGATTCATTCTAACATTTGCATCTAACCAAGAGCTATTTCTCCCTCCAACCTCCTATCACACCTTCCAAAACCCCAGATCTTTACTGCCTACCTCATAAGTCTTGCCCGCCCCATCTCCTCTGGTGGAAAACCTTGCAGGTTTTCAGGCCTGTGACCCACCAGCTGAATGCAGTGTTTGAGTCAGAGGGAGCCTGGGGGCTGTGGCCAAAGCTGTGACCTGACATGGCCCAATACCTGACAGTCGGTTGTCCCAGACTGCATCTTCTCCCATTTTTCCCTAGATTGTGGTCTAATGTAGTACTTCTCTTGGCAGGTCTCTTCTGAAGGTCTGATGCCCCTTTCGTGTTTACTCCTATTGTCCCAGACACAAGGATTGGTTCCAATCCTTCTACTATGTGACTCTCTGAATTTTAAATTTCATTAGGAGTCTCCCTGTCTTGTGTCCTAATTTCTAAAGCCATTTGTAAGTCAGAGATGATACTGATAGATAGTGATGAACAAAAGTACGTTTCAGGGAGAAGAGGAATCACCTACCAGCTTGGCATCAGAGGATGCTACAAGTACTAGAGGGAAGGACTGATACAGGATCATCCAAGAATGGCAATGAAACAGTGGCAGCAGCAAAGGCAAGGGAGGAGAGTTTTGTATAGTCCAAGTTCAGAAATAAAGGTAATTGTGGGTAAGGCAAGCACACACAGTGAAAGAGGCAAGTCCACAGAGAGAGAGAAGGCAGCAGAAATGCCAAAAGGCAATGGTCAGAGAGGCAGAAGAAGACCCAAACAAGCAAAGATTCTTGAAAGCTGAAAGGAAAAATAAAAAAGCCAAAGGACAGAGAGGGTGTGACAGACAGTATCAAACTTAGCAGGTACATCATGAAAGATGAGGAAGAAGGAGCCTTCCACATTTACCAGGAAGATGTCCACATGTCACTTGTTCATTACAGTAGTTTCATTTGGGCTGAAGAAGGGTGAGTGGCAATTAAGGAAACATTTTTAACAAGGGAATGAAGGGAAGGAGGGATTTGTGTAAAACAGAGGAGTTGTGGCGGCATGGTTAGGAAGGAAAGGAGACAGATGAGTTGGAGATTTTAAAGAGTGGACCTGAAATAGGAAAGACTGGGTCTAGGAGAGGAGGGAAGGCAGTTGTGGATCGGGTAGAAAGCAGGGCAAAAGTAGGGCCATATCAATACATCAGCCTCTTTTGGCAAAACCTCTGACTGTGAACTTGAGGAGCAGTAAGGCTGGATTTGGGGATGTATCAAAAGTGAAATGAGTCAGCCGGGAACATGGGTGAGGAATTGAGTTATGGCCAGGGAAATACAAACCTTCTGGCACGGAAGATACCAAAACCAGAAGCAGCGGGACCCAGTAAGCACACAGAAGCTCCTGGAAGCTCTCAGACTTCACCTGATAAAACAATTGTTTTAATCAGAAAGGAAAATAGACCTCAGTGTCTGTGTTTTCCCAGCTGCAAGCATGTGTGCTTGGCAGTTTTGTTGTTTGAACAGCATGGTGGAGAACTGGCCATTTGCTCTCCTCTGTCCCTGATTTGTTGACAGCTCAGTTAAAGTGTGACTCCTTTGCAGGACGTTGTCATCGATCTGTCTTAACATAACAGCAATCCTGTTGATGTCCAATTCCTGTTGAAAACGCCACATCTTTAATCAAGTAGTGCACTGTTTGAGAATTCACCAAACTCATGGAGGTGGCCAAGGACAAGAAAATGTAGCACTTCATATCTTCAAAGGATTATACAAACACAAGCGTGTTATTTTCAAATCCAGTATCCTGTCCCAAATAGTTGACTCTAACAAGACTTAGAGGCATTGTTCGTTTAGAGCAGCTTTAGATTTTGAAGGACTGCATTTCCCACTGGCAATGCTTACCAGTTTTAAGAATTCCTGAGGAAGTCAGTGACCCAAAGAGGAAATTCCTACTTTTCCAAGGTAGGTTAGAGATACGAAGACAAAACCAGAAAAAGACCATCACGTGCAGTACAAGAGGGTTACCCATGTTAGACAAAAAATCCCGTAGTTTATTCTTTGTAGAAGCTCAACAGCCTTATTCTGCATCAACATGATTTCTTGCAAAACACAGCAGAAGAAAGTTGGAAGATGCAAAGTCCAAGAAGCATGCAACCATATTAGTGATGAGATCAAACAACTACATAGCATGTAAGAATAGCAGATAAGGGCTACGGGAGGTTGCAGTTGTTGGGAAGTGTGTAATACTGGCAGAATAGTGACTTGTTTTTTTTAATTAAATGAATGTCTCATAGCAACTGGCCATGATCTTGCCACTGTACTTGGCTAAGTGAGGGGATGTGTGAAGATTCATGGTGAGTTGTCTATCCCCTCAGCTTGCATGCCCATGCTGCTTCCGAGTTCATAATCAGTTTCTAGTCCTAACGTAGCTGGATACATTAAAAAATTCTATATGAAAGCTAATCTTTTCCCTGTTCTTCAATGTCAGTTAGGGTCAAGCAATCGCTGTTAAATAAAAATACAGAGTAGTACATTCCAAGTAGACTTCCAGTGAGCCAGAGTTCATGAATTACTGGTCAGTGGGAAAACTGTGCTATTGGACGAGGAGGAAAATGAAACCCGTCCCCAAACTTGTTGGAAAAAGCTTAAGTAACCATTGATAATTAGAGAAATAAATCAATGATTCCTAACAGTGTGGAAGTCTTGTGAATGACTGGTGGTTAAAAATGGATGGAGGATATTCAAGACATTTTTGTATTAAAACTGCTCTGGGCATATCAATTAGTTTTAAAAAAGATTTATGATTTCAGGCTTTTTTTAGAGCTTGCCAGTCTTAAAATCAGTAATGTTACTTACCACATATGTTGGACAGCTTTTTCAGGGTATCCATAAAGCAATTTTCTTAATTAACATTAAGCATGTATAGGTAGCAGAAAGTTAGACTGGATCTAGGCCTGAAAATTGTAATGCATGAAATGAAAGGGTACATTTTCTGTGCCATAATGAGCATAACCTGGGAGAGGGTAAAGGCCATCCTGTTCCCTGACTTTGCTTCCCATGTCTGTGTAACCAGACAGAAAATATCAATAGCCTGGACACTGCAACAGGGACAGGCCAATAGTAGTCTCAATACAGCTCCTGTTAGAAAACATGGAAAGACCTTGTAGCTAATTTGTCTGCTTAGAGTTGACTGTTAGGAGGGCACGAGAAGGAGAGATGGGAAATACAGTAGCAGACTGGACATGCCACAAACACCCCATCAGTGCTGCTGGTAGATGTGTGGACCTCTTTTTGTCTACACTAAAGAGGAAGGTTAAATCCAACCATTCTCGCCTAAGTTTACCCTAAACCACACATCAGTGTGTATGAACATGAGGTGAGTTTGCACTGTCAAACTTTTTTAACAGTACTCATTAACCTCTCCATCACATGAGCTGTTTGGTTGACCAGTGGGACTATTTCAGCTTGTTGATTTGAGGACATAATGCTGTCTCTGTAAATCCATATTCTATCCTTTAATTCCACTTTAGCAACAGTTGAAGAATGTTAGCATGTGGAATGATGATAATATATGAAGAACTTACCTTTCATTTTGGTTTGGTAACTCTGGAGAGTGTTTTATAGAAATCTAGTTATAGATGACAAATTTGTAGGGAGAAGAGAGATGCCATGTTTGATTCTGTAAAAAGGTTAATTAGGCACTAAGGTTGTATTACAATGCTGCAAAGAGGTGTTAATTAACTCCTGGTGCTTCAGTGTGGCAAGGCTGGTCCCTCCTACCACCATGGCCACAAGGGAAGAGGAAATGGCCTGTTCTTCCCAGGCCCTGTTCCTGTTGAGCAGCCTCTTCTCCAGATTTTCCATGAAAGCTGAAGGTGCAGCTTAACTTTAATGTGTACCAACTGTGCTGGAGAAGAGTAGGAAGTCAGTCTGCTTTCAGGATTTTCTTCTGACAGACTTCCAGAGGAAGTGACTAGTTAATTGAAACATGCTAGACCTCCAGCCTGCACTGAGGAACTTGTGAAAACCTATCCCAGCAGGTGTTGGTTGCAAGCTGTCTTTTAAATCAAAACAAGAATTGCATGTCTTCACAGTCTTGTGGAGAGATGGGCTCCTATGCTCAACTTCACGTTTTGTATTCCACCAATACTATTTATTTGACCATGTGTCAATGTTATCTTACAAAGCCTGGCAGCACAATCCTGCTCTTGTACTCATCTAGCCCAAGTTTGGGTCGCAGGGTCTGTTTCAATCTTAGCACTGTTCAACGTGTTTGTCATTTTTGGCAAGCCAGGGCAAGTAATGCATTGTGTATAATGCGTGCTTAATGGCTTATAGAATAAATCTTTGCCTTGTTTGTTGCAACAGCTGTAACTGCTGGAAAACACTTACAGCCCTGGATCAAATGATACTGATTGTTTTAAGATTTCCACGACTAAATTTAGTGGGGGTTGTAGGCTTTTTCTTGTTCAGTAATGTGTAATGCAGCCTAACATAGAATCTGATAATTTAAAGATGTGAGGTCATTCAGCCCATTTTCCTCTAAGGACAAGAATTTTCTGTATTGTAAATTTATTGGTAGTTCATCTCGTATAATTTTTAAATATAACAAGCGTAGGAGTATACCTCACGGGAGATTAAACTGTAGACTAATAAGTCACTGTCAGAAAGACTTTTTTCTTTGATAATCAGTTTTAGTTTTCCTTTTTTTAATGCCATACCATTGCCTGCAATTGTATTCCTTCCTAATTTATGATAAAGAAGTCTGTTCTCTTTGTCGTGTCTATCTCCTTCAGATATTTGCAGAGTGTTCTCACACTTCTTTGCTTATTGCTTAGTCAAGCAATGATGTCCGTATTTAGCTTTTAATCTTTCCCAGAAATTCAGGCTATCCAGTCCCCACGGAGTTTTTTGATGTTCTTTTCAAAACTTCCGCATGTTTTCCCAGCTTTTTACAATGTCTCTGTGTTGTTGAAGGGAGCTGGATCTGGTGGTTCAAGTGTCACCAAGGCTGTTTATGGGTGGAGGGTCACCTACCATAATACCCTGCTTAGGCAGGTCTATATGGCAGCAGCCAGCTTGGTTGCCCTAACACTGGGAATGTGTCTTTTAATTTGTTTTCCTCTGTCAGCTCAGTCCGTCTTTGAGTTTCCTAGGTTCCTCCTTCTGCTCAGCATGTAGTTTAGGAACACATTGGGTTGCATTTTTCCAGGGTGAACTTTCGCCTTGCTGGGTTGTGATAATATTTGTGATTTTTCCACGTCTTCGGTAAAGACAGCCGTGCCCGCTGTTGCATTGCCTGCAGGTTTGGACGCAGCAGGGTGCCCTCGGGGAGGGTGCTGGCCTCGCAGCCATAGCTCCAGGCCAGGCTCCACCACTGCCTGCCCTGCCACCTTCCCACAACCTCAGGTCTTCCCACCTGGAAGACAGGCACAACAAGGCTTTGTAAAATGCCACGAGATTAACTTCTAAAAGACGCTACAGAGGCATGCTGTGTTTTTCCGGCTTGCAGTCTGGGACTCTGTGCCAGCTGGGTGGGCTGCATGGCCAAACTGAGACTGATGAACAAAGGGGTGCTACTCTCTTTTATTTGGATGCTTTCTTTTTCTGTGCATGCCAGACTTACCTGAGGTCCCTCTAGTTTAAGCAATTGTATGATTACGAAATGGAGAACAGTAATCCCAGATTCCAAACCAGGAAGGATGAAACAGCAAAAATCAGCTCTAGACCGTGCCGAGCCACTGAGCTTTTTACTTCTTGCAGCTGTTTTGATGAGTGGGAGCTGGTATAGCTGCTAGCTATTCTCATCCCTGCCCTCCTCCAAGGGCTACATCATAACTGGAGCCCTTGGGATCTCTACACTTCCTTTTAACAACTTTTAGTCTTATTCTGACTCTGCAGTTCCAGGTCATCAAAGAAGGTCCTTCCTCCACGCTGGAGAAGCTGGCGTGCTTGCAAGCCAGCACTCTTCTTTGCTCCGCACATTGCTTCGAGCTTCAATGACCTTTATGCTATACACCACATTTCCAAAGACAGTCACGGCACTGTATAAATCTGATTTGTATTTTCTATGCATACATCTTTATTAAATTTACAATCTTCTGCTTTGCTCTGAGCACTTGATAAAGTCCATGCATGTCTTCATAATAATACAGATGACAGATATGTCACAGAGTGTTTCTGTTTTTCCCTTACACGTGCATATTCACACACACATCTTTTATTAGTTGCAGGGTTCCTGTCACTTTAGACTTGATAGAATAAATCTTATTAGAAAATTTTTGGCTAAGTGGCACTGTTACATAAAATAAGCCCCTGCCTGGTGCTGAGCTCTGTGCTACTGAACTGAACACCTCCTCAAACCCAGTGCCTGGGTTGTTACCATAGTCCTTTGCCTACAACCCCCCGTCTATTTTTCAAGGCACACATTTCTCTCCATGCTGAAATGATTTTGAACATACATGCCTTGCCAAAAAAAAAAGATCTATCACATTTCCTGTCTCTTGTAATACCAAGAAAAATGCAGTTGTTTTCCTCGATTGTCAGTTTGATAACCAGTCGAAGCTTAATTAGAGAAGGTCTGAGCTTGTAACTACACAGGGTCAGATTTTGCAACTCATCTGCAGCACTGGAAGCTAAAAATAATTTTTAGATATGTGGAATTTGTGTATCTTGTCAGATCATTTTCAGCAGACTCAAATAACATCCAATTTTTCTGTGACCCTTGACAACAGGGTTTTTTTCATTTTAATAGGTTTTGTTTGGGGAAGTATTTTAATTGTACAAATTGATGTTTTGTGGCAGACAAAACTTACTTTCCAGGTCCCCTTCTTTTCTTAAGCTGCAGAAGCCTTTTTTTTTAATAATACTTCTGATCTTGGCAGCTATAAAAATACTTCTTTTTAATCAATATTTGTGTCCTGATGTATTTCTTAGGTGATGTGTGGTAAAACATACTCTGTAATGAAAGCTTCCCTCAAACTGTAGGAATCAGGCACCATGTTTTCTCATTGCGTGTTTTTGATTCTAGACACTGTTGTTGTCCAGCCATCAGTCATATAATGAAGCGTAAATACAAGCTCTTGTAGGATCAGACCCTCTAATAAAGAAGTCTATATAAGTCTATATACCCCAAATTGTCAGCAAAGAGTATGTACCTTTAAAGTATCCCAAGTTGTCAGAAAAGACTATTAAACAGGCAGGGTGTGAGCCAAAGCATAGGCACAAGGCTGTTTGCACTCTCACATTTTTAGCATGGCCAGTTTGGGGCCAGCACGGGCCTCGGGCTGTTTCCAATATGCAGTTTGTTGTGGCCACTCTCCTTTGCAGGGTGATAGTTGTGTCCTAGGACATGAGTCATACCATGTCTGATGAATCTCTACCTCAGTTTATTTACTGATATAGATGTAGCCCAAAAGTTCTTACATGGAGGTTGGTCTTTTCTTTCAGCACCGAGTGACACAGTTAACGGCATCTGTGAGCCCTGGGGTTCAATGTTTGCAGACTTATGGGTAATTTTAAAAGAGAATCTTTGAGAAAAAAAATTAAAAGCACAAGCAAACCCTTAAACTTGGGAAAAAGGCCTAGAAAGAATGGGGCTAATTTTTCAACTGCTGTAAGGCAGGGTAAAACAACCACCTTTGGGCCACAAAAATTATCTCGCACCGAGGTCTGGCCAATAAACTTGAAACAAAAAAATGCTTGGAAGAACCTGGGACAGTATGAGGACAGCTAGTCCGACTGCTCCGTATGGTTTATGTTGCATGCTGAAGAGGCTGCTAGTGATGGAAACAGGCTGCTGAAAACTTTGCGTTCTCTAGAAGTAAACATTAATTGGGAATTCTGTGTAGGTATGGGTGCCTAAACCAAACAGAAAGCAATTGCTGTTTTTACAGATGAGGTGAAACTTTTGCACCTGACTGGAAATGAGATCCTTATTTCAAAATGTGCATTGCACTACATGTCCGTATTAGCTCTGAGCCGCCTGTCCTCTAGGCAGGCATGATGACACAAGGTCTGCTGTGCTTATCTTATGCTCATGGGTAGCAGAGAGCCTGGATATATCGGTCATATTCTTATTCAGGCCTTCCACCCCTTTTCTGCATACACATGAGTTTATACAGAAAAATTGGTATTATTAAACTCTGAAGGGAAGAAAAAAAAGCAGTCAGGGCAGATAATATAAGGCAGCAGAAAATAGGACACTGCACTCCCTTTATATGTAATTTATCTCCATCACAAATACGTGAAAGTAAACACTCTGCTTTCCCGCCTTAACAGCAACTTTGTGCACTAGCATTGCTGGCTCAGTGCTGGTTCAGGTACGTTTTCCAGGTGCATTAAGTAATAGATTAAAAGCAGAGAAAACACTTGTCATGCCAGCAGCTGAAATCTGGAGGCTTGCACAGCTGCTGGTCTTCCGATGGTGCATGGCTATCCAGGAGATTTTGTCATCCTGAACAAAGGTGGACACGGTGGCCAGGAGGGCTGTATCAAAAGCAGCAGTAAAAACTCAACAGACTGTAAGTTTGGTACATTAAAAATGTTGTTTGGTGTTCAGGAAAGACTCAGAGTTTTTGAACCACAGAACAAAGTCTTTCTGCCGGAGGGTACAAGAGCGCTCTCCCCATGTTTTCTCCCCATAAGCCTGCATTGCTTAAACATGTTTTCTCCCCATAAGCCTGCATTGCTGATGGAGGTGGACAGCCTAAAAACCTGGCCTGCTCAGCCCAGCATTGTGAGACCGGAATAGCATGGGTTTGGTGCCACCTTGGTGTGTTCATAGATGGGGTATGAAGCTACCTCCTGCAATTTGTACTGATACTGATATCACACCCGGACAAGTTAAAACTAACTGGCTGTGCCTGTTGTCTGGAGAATACCTGTCTTTGGTTTCCAGAGAAGCCGCTTGCACCCACAAGGTCTGTGGTGCTTTTTTTGGAGCACAACCCTGTCCTGCACTCATGGGAAGGTGGTGAAGACATGCAGATGCTCACACGCCCCCACCTCTGCCCGTGGTCCCCTGGGAGGTAGTGACTTGTGGTGGTGTGGTATCCCCTTGGTGATTTGTGGTGGTGTGGTATCTCCTTGGTATGGAGGGAGCATCTCCCCATGCCCTGGGGGAGATCTCTGTGTATGAAGCCATAAGTCGCCCTGTGTGCCATGCCACCATGTCACATTGCAGATTAGTGTCATGTTTTTCTTCTTTTCTCAGCCCAGGCTATTGGCACAAGTTCCTTTTTGAGTCCATGTGTGCCATCAAATAGACTTTGTGGCTTGTACCTTTTTCTCCATTTACATTCTTCTAAATGAAAGCTTATTTTTCTTTCCTGCCTCTGCTTCTGACCTCTGGTAGTTCCAGCATATTTTTTTGTATTAAATGATGTTTACAACTTCTTTTTTTTTTTTTCCAACTTCTAATTTTTTTTCCAGCTTCAACTTCTGTGACATTTTCCAGGTCATTAGTATAAAACTGAAATAAACTGTTCCTCTTGATTTTCATTGCTTGAAAAATATTTAGCCTATTCTACAGCCATCCTTAGTCTATTTGGTTATGCTTGTATTTAGTCAGAATTTAAATAAA
The DNA here is from genome assembly GCF_000690835.1 of Fulmarus glacialis. Taxonomy (NCBI): domain Eukaryota; kingdom Metazoa; phylum Chordata; class Aves; order Procellariiformes; family Procellariidae; genus Fulmarus; species Fulmarus glacialis. The sequence continues at coordinate 58,428 of NW_009194693.1, read as the reverse complement.
ATGTGTCACACACTTATTTTGACCCAGTACACACTTTCCTGGTCCTGAGATCATGGTCTCAATTTGGTGTTTAGAAGGATTTCCCAGACTGGCTTTTGGTAAGCTGATCCCAAAACTGATAACATGGTTTAGTCAAATTCTTTACAAAAATGGGGCAAATGTAAGGTGTTTTCCTTTTATCTAGTCTTCATTCATAGTGTTACTTATAATTGACGTTTGTAAGAATAACGCAAAAAAGAAATGAGAAGCATGAATGTTCCTAAGGTACTTGTATTTAGCTTTAAGAGCAATGACAATTTTTAGGAATAGGTCTGGGGCTGGAAGTCCAGTCTGAATAGATTCCTTTTCCTTACTCTAGCTGTTTGATGAAATTCAAGTTAAAAGAAATTCCAAATAAGCAGTATCCCTTGCTGTTTGCAATAAATCAACTGCTTTTGATCCCATCAAAAACCTGGAAAAGCTAAGAGAAACTGGTTTTTGTATTCTTCAGGGATTATGTATTCTTGCTATTTTTATGACTGTTGTTGTCATCTTAGAAAGTTTGTGTAGCAGTCCTTTTTTGTTGTCCCAGAAAACGCAATGCCTTCCAGTCAAAGCAGGAGGGTGAACACATTGTTTTGCTTTGCATTATCTGTGAAACCTAACACATGCTCCTGCTGCATGCTTACTGCAGAATTAAACGGCATCCTCTGGGAGAGAGCTCAAAAACAAATGGATCCTTCACAAAAAATCAGTAGGCTGGGATTGCTGCTAGGACAGCTAATGTCCCTTACCGGTACCTTTTTACATTGTGTCCTCAGCTTTGGAATTAAATTTGCTTAGCTCCATTAGCGTTTTTCATTATTATTATTACTACTCCTGTGTTTCTCCCAAATCACATCTGAAAATGTGAGTGTGCATATCAGAGCACTTAGCAGATCCTCCTAGTAGAACAACGGAAAACTTGGAATATTAAATGAAATTAGGCTGTATTTGTTAATGATTATTTTCCACTGATTATAGAGTGTGCTTAAAACTATATAAAAAAAGTAGAAACCCAAGGAGACAGATGACAGAAAAGGAATAGTTAGCTCCTGGGAGGTTTTCTTTCATTAATGTTTTCCCTTCTACCCTTCTACTGGGACCTCTCAGTACATTCCTGTTTGGTATGAGTCACGCCAAGAAGGAGGACCCAAAATAACCTGCTGTCACTGCCTTCTGTTAACTCTGAAAGACTTTTTTGCCCACCTGGACACTGACGGGCAAGTGAAGTGTCAGCTTTTTCAGTTGTGCTCAGGGCAGATTTGCCTATTACCAGGGAGGCTGCTTCCAAAAACCTGTCAGTCAGCGTGGCAGAAGTTCGCCGAAGTCCTCTCAAGGGCACTGGACTCTGAACTGGGAGCGAGGTTTTGGCTCCTGGGGTCAATCCTCCAAAGCTCTTTTCCACCTGGCAGCTCCCCGACACCATTTTGATGTGCAGCATCACACTGACCAGGACCCCTCTTGATGTCCGCTCCCCACCACCTTGGCAGAGCCAGCATGGGATATCAGAGGGGAACCAGCAAGCTCTGCAAACTGAGCTGGTACCATGGCACAGGTGTGCTTGGACACTGAACTGAGGTGAGGAAGGAGCCCGAATGCCTTCAGCTCCCTGCATTGTCACTGGCAAGAGATGGGCACTGCAGACCATAAGGCACAAAGAGTCACTGCTGAAAGCAAGTCTCCCTTTCTATGTAATAATAGTATAACAGGAGTAGGGAGCAGCCACAGTCTTAGCTGGACGCACCTGGCTTGCATCCCTGGAGTGAGATGCGGTGAGCCAGGGCTCACATGGAAACAGCGAATGCAGTGGCAGTCTATAACATCAATGGCAGGAGTGGCCGGGGCAACTGCACGCTCATTAGTCTGACCTAGAAAGCTTACGGGGCACTTGTCAGCAGAGAAGGTGGTTAAAGATACAGGAAACTAGAAAAAACCTCCACATCTCTTTATCAAAGGAGCTCATACCAGACTGGAGGATAGTCTGGAGAGGAAGGAAATGCTGTATAGCAAATCTAATTGGACTTCAGAGGAGCATCTCACCCGGTGCCATGCCGGAAACAATCACTTACGCTGGAGGAGATGGCAATTAATGAAAGAGCCACGAGGCAGGCAAAGGGGAGACAGTGGGCTGTAATGCAAAAGAGAGCAGCCAGCCAGGGAGAGCTCGCTAATGGGAGTTTCTAAAGGGTTGGTCTTATGATAGGTTTTATTTTTGGGTTTTTTTAGGGACCAGAGCACAACCTGTCAGAGTAGCATTTTAATGGCTTTTGCAGCACACACAGAGCTGAAGTGCATTGCTCGTGAATGGGAAAATCAGAGTATCAGAGAGGAGAAGTGGGTGACCTTGAGCACCAGAGAATTGATTTGCAGTGAAATGCAACAGCCCAAAAAGAGCAAAGAGGTCACTTATTAGAGATTAATAACAAAAACATTTGCTGTTAAATGGCATCTCACTGGTTAGCGAAGAGGGGAGAAGGAGGTTTCTGGGTGTACTAGGCAATGAGGTGGTAGTTGCATCTTTTCTGGAATACTTTGTACAGCTTTAGTCCCCATAGTATGGAGCAACCGCATCTTTCTTGGACTGCATTCAGGGAACAACTACAGGACAGTCGGGGGAAAAGAGGACATCTTTTACTGAGGGCCAAGACAACTTGGCTTGCTTAGAGTAATAAAACGGATGCTGAGAGGAGATATAACATCTCTTCAGAAGTACTGCAGGAAGCAAACTCAGGAGAGGAAGAAAAGGACAAAGCTGGCACTTACTTAAGTGTGTCATGGTTTAACCCCAGCCGGCCACTGAGCACCACGCAGCCGCTCACTCACCCCCGCCCTGGGGTGGGATGGGGGAGAGAGTCCGAAGGGTAAGAGTGAGAAAACTCGTGGGTTGAGATAAAGACAGTCTAATAGGGAAAGCAAAAGCCGCGCACGCAAGCAGAGCAAAACATTCACTACTGCCCATCGACAGGCAGGTGTTCAGCCATCTCCAGGAAAGCAGGGCTCCATCACGCGTAACGGTAACTTGGGAAGACAAATGCCATCACTCCGAACGCCACCCCCCTCCTTCTTCTTCGCCCAGCCTTACATGCTGAGCATGACATCATATGGTATGGAATAGCCCATTGGCCAGCTGGGCCAGCCGTCCCGGCCACACTCCCTCCCAGCCCCCCACGCACCTGGCAGGGCACGGGAAGATGAAAAGTCCTTGACTAGCGTAAACATTACTTACAACAACTAAAACATCAGTGTGTTATCAACATTATTCTCATACTACATCCAAAACACAGCACTATACCAGTTAATAGGAAGAAAATCAACTCCATCCCAGCCGAAACCAGGACAAAGTGCAATGAAGATAAATTTAGCTTGGAAACAACCAACCAGTCTGAGGGATTGGAAGGAGCAAAAAAACCTAACTAGGTTCAAAGTGGACAGTGAGCTGTTTAAGATGGTGGAGTTGCCTGAAATAATCAGGGTTTGGAAGTGACGACTTGGAAGAGCCTTTCAAGTTTTGTGTCGCAGTGTGTAATTGCAGAAGTAAAATTTGCCATTCAGGTAAAAATGGCAAAGGAGGGATTGCAGAGTATTTACAATGAATGTTAGTTGATTTTGTTTACATTTGCTTAACTGTAGTGTGCACCAGAGTAGCCACTAGCAAATGAAATCCCCTGTGCATGGAGATATAAGGACAGGCCTCTGTGGTAAATAGAAAAATGAAAGGTAATGCACAATTTGCACAGCACAGCAGTGAAGTCCTATGCACTCTCTTGTGGGTATGTGCATCAAATGGGGTGCTCACGGGACATCTGAGTTTTCACAGGTATAGCTATCATCTCATTTGAGCAAGTGTTACCTGACCTTTTAGAGAGATCATTTAAATGTCAATGTCTTGGGTACTGTTATAATAGGCACCCAGCAATGCCTAATTCCAAAACTAGGTAAAGGATGAAGAGAAGTATTGACCAAACATAACTGTTATTAAATATATTTTTCTGCTTCAGTTTTACTTTGACTTTTCATAAATAAATGTATCAAACTGCAGTTAACCTGAATCATTATTACAGCCTTAAACTTTTGAAATTTTAAGTATCTTATGCTTCCCGCTCAGCTATAGCTAATAAATGTGTCAGAACAAATCAAGAGTGATTTTATATGTCATTTTGCACTAGTATTAACTTAGTCATAACTGATAAGGTTGTAGCTACTGATATGTAGTGGCAACTCGGATTTATGTCTTTTTTTAAAGGGCAAGAATCATACTATCACATTTGGGATCAGACACTCTTTGGTGGCTGTCTGACCTTTTGTTACTGACTTTAAAATAGTGGTGTCATGGATGGCCTGCCTTTATGGGACTACACCAAAAAATAGAAAGGAAAATTCAATATGGTTAAAGTTATTTGTTCATTTCTTATCTGTTCCAGTAATAGTTGTCGTAAGTGGTAAAATATGCTCATACTTCCAGTTTGAATATTACTGCCTTCAGATTACAGCCACCTGATTTTGTTAAATGCTTACACTGCTAGATAAAAGAGCTTGTTAACATTGGTAACAGCCTCTTGTAGCTAACTACAGGTTGTTATCTGGAGAGACAATGTTAAGGTACCTCTAACCTTCTTGAAAGACACTGGCCTCCATTTAATCTTTCATTGCAAGGCATGATTTCCAGACTACAAATAATCATTGTTGCATGGTTTCCAAATTCATCATTTAAAGCCTGGTCACCAGAACTGAAGAGAGCAGTCGTTTGGCCATTACTGTAGGTAAGAAAAATGCAGCCTCTGACTTCCTAGGAGTAGCCTGCTGTAGGAAAATAGGTATCTTTCAGCATCCTTAGGACAAGTGGTAATAAATATCATTCTGATATGAAAATGAAACCTAGCAATGTGATGGATTGAAAGTATGGTAAAAGAAAAAGATATTTCAAAGTGTACATCTCTATACGTTTATTTATCTTTAAGAATAGAAATTGCAGTGTACTAAAATGCCACATGAGAAATTATAATTACTCAGTGGAGGTGTACAAACTTGAGTATTTATCACAGCATTTTTTTAAATAGAACTATGACTTTTCTTTTGCCTCTTACTTACCTAACACTGTTGCTGTTACACAGTATGTTCTGAGTTTGGGGTTTATTTGCTTGAAATACCTGTTGCTTTGTATATAAAATGTACTATCTATAAATTCAATGTTCAGAGAAAGTATTGGTACTATTGCTTGTTACAGGGAAAAAAGAAAGATCTTATTTCCAGATTATTATAATTTATTATTACTCACTACAAGTTTATCTGCTTATCAGCTACTTGTCAGCAAACAGCTCTGAATGCAATAGATGCATGTTGATTACTGTTCAAAAATAGCTATCACTGAGTTTCCTTTTATTAATCTAAATGTTAGGATAATTTCATCTCTTTTTCTTTAAGTTATAATTTACCCTCGGTTTTCCTTACAGACCTTTCACTGTCCTAGACCCTAATTCATATGTTCCAGTGAGACATTCCGACTTCTTTTTGTTTCTGCACTGGACCTCTTTGAATATGCCCCATTTCACCTCTGATTTGGTTTTGCAGAATCTGCTTTGTGCCTCAGTATATCCCTTAGCCCTGTGCCTCTGCAAACTTCTAGAAGCTGCTTCTCTGTTGTGTAGTTTACAGCTATGGCATCTAAATACCACAAATGAGGTGACCACAGACAGAGCCCAACACATTCATCTTCTCTATGTTCATTTTTCCTTCGTTTGTTTCTTTCTTCCTCTTTCTCATATTTACTTGCCCCAAGAACATGCCTACATTTTTACCTTTCCCCCTCACTTCTCTTCCACTCCCATGACAAGGTCACAGTAGAGAAGGTTGCTCCTTCAGGAGGGGACCTTATTAAACTTGGTAGGCCCTAAATGTCACTCTAGGATGCTGTCTGGGCTCTTCCTAACCACAACTCTTTTGTGAACCCTTCCTGCTCCCTGAAGTGGAGAGCATCACCTCAGCTTTTGTTAGCCATAGTTTATAGTTGTTTTGGCAGAGAAATATTCTTTTACCAAACCAAATCCAATTACCCCAGTGTGCTGGTTTTGGCTGGGGTAGAGTTTATTTTCTTCATAGTAGCTAGCATGAGGCTATGTTTTGGATTTGTGCTGGAAACAGTGTTGATAACACAGGGATGTTTTCCTTACTGCTGAGCAGTGCTTACACAGAGTCAAGGCCTTTTCTGCTCCTCACCCCACCCCACCAGCGAGTAGGCTGGGGGTGCACAAGAAGCTGGGAGGGGACACAGCTGGGACAGCTGACCCCAACTGACCAAAGGGATTTTCCATACCATATGACGTCATGCTCAGCATATAAAGCTGGGGGAAGAAGAAGGAAGTGGGGGGATGTTCGGAGTGATGACGTTTGTCTTCCCAAGT
>NW_009194693.1:12208-51841 GCF_000690835.1 Fulmarus glacialis | reverse complement strand
CCCCCCCCGTCCCACCAGGGGGGAGCGAGCAAGCGGCTGTGTGGGGCTTAGTTGTCAGCTGGGGTTAAACCACAACACCCAGGGACCTGCAGATTAGGACAAAGAGGTCAGAGAGGAGCCTATAGAGATATGGGGCTGCTTTTTTTCACTGGAGGGAGCTGCCGGTGTGTTGTCCCTGTCTTGTGGTGGTTATTGCCTATCCCAGGCATTATGCATGTAGATGTCAAGCACCAAGATGACAAAAGACCAGACTACAGTGATAAAGTATGTAAAAATTGAAGAATCACAGCAATGTTAGAAAGTGCTTCTTGCTTTTAACTTGAGGACCAGGCAGTAATTCAGCATGGCTGGGAGGACTCACATGTTTTGCCATGTTTGTGGTACAGCGAAGTGAGTCATGGACAACATGCTTCTCAAACTGGCGAGCTTCCTGGCCTCATCCCTGGTGTCTTCTTGATGCCTCCCCATGACCCTGCCAAACCCCATGGCTTAAGCCTGGCAGAGCCTGTGCTGCTGCAGGTCACGGACCCCCAGCCTGCAAACCATCTTCCTCAGCAACCAGTGCTATCTGGCTCTGCAATCTCATATATCCTTGATAGCAGTGATTTTGCCTCATGATCTCCACTTGTGAAAGCCCTAGATGAAACAAAGAGTATTCCCCATGACTCCTTGTCACTTACTGGAGATCAGTGGTGGGAGACAGGCTGTAGGCAAGGCAGTCTGCGAAGGAGAGAGTAGCTTATCTTTGTCTGAAACAGAGCCAAGAACAATATATCAATGTCCATACATATTTAACTCTAAGGACTGACTCAGGATTTGTCGTGCTGAGGTGTAGTTTTGGAAGTTGAGGTATGGGTGTCATTTTTCTTCAATAAAAGCAGCTGCTATCAGAAGGTGGTTGGTAGCCTTGTTGCTTTGCCTGTATTTTTGCTGCTTGGAGAACAGTTAATGCAATGCTTTGCTGAAGTCTTATGTAATGTTTTTTATGTTACCATGACACACATACAAAAATAAAAGCACTGTTGTCAGGGTGATGTAGTCAAATTATTACCACCCTGTTGTTCCAGTATTCAGTTAAAAAAGATGTAATCTTTTTTTATGTTTTAACTGAAAGTTTTAATGTCATTTTAAGTAATGGAGAAAACAGTAGCCAAGTGATCATATGCAAATTCATATAAACAAGGTAGTATGAATTGAATAGACAGCACTGAAAATAGATTTGTCCTTCAGGTTCTGCTAGGGACAATGGTGAGAAAGGAGGAGAGGGTTTTGTAATGATGAGAATCACTTTGATATTATTACTTGAAATAGCTACAAGCAGAAGCCATAGATAATAATAATCTTCAAACTGTAGAGGTTGAAAGCTCTGAGAAGCCAAGAATGACTGCAGCTGCCTTGAGTGATGGTGGAACAAAGCCATATAGTTCTGAATAGTTTCTGCAGATGAAATATAATCACAGTGTCAAAATGTGCAGTCATCAGGTTTGAGATCCAAGAAGCAGGTGGTACACGTCTATCTCAGGGTTTTGGAGGGCTTCCCTGGCATCTACCATCTCAAAGAATCATGGACTAAAGAAACAGTTTTGATGTCTACAATTGGATAACACAAGGGGACCACCACTTCAAACACAAAATTATTCCTTGTCTACAGTCTTCTCCAGACATTCAATGAGGCAGATTGTTCCTGTTTTAAAATAATGCCTCAGAACTCAATGCCACTTTTTCTGGAAGTGCTAAATGGAAGCTAATGACAGAGAGGAAATGATTTCCAAGTTTTGCAACTGGCAACTGTTACCAGAGGATTCATGAGCTTTTCAAATCCATTTTTATGTATTTTAAATTGTGGCTTGTCAAGAACTGGGCAACCAAATGTGTAGAGAATGTGGCCAAGGTAGCCCACTGCTCCTGAATTATTTGTGACCTCATCATAGTATTTGCAGATCTCTTTACTGTTTATAAAAAAAATCTGCATTAAAAATTTCACCGATAATGTTTTGCTTCTGTATTTGTAGAAGAAAATGAGCACTTTAATTATTAACGTTTTAATAGCCCTGCAGTTTCAGTGGTCGCTTAGTGACACTATAGTGTGATGGGGTTTCTTAACTTCTACTACAGTTTCTTTCTACTGAAGAAATCACTACAGTTTTGCTGCCTCAAATTTGAGAGAAAGCAACATTTTAAGGAAGAAGAAACAGTAACTATTGAATAAACAATCCTGTGACTTTTGGGACATTTGAATATTTTTCTATAGCAAATGAAAAACATTAAAATACCACATATATCAAGTCTGGATCTGAAAGCAGCTCTGTTCGTTCTTGACTAAAGGAGAATTTTACTGATGAATTAGCAGATTATGTGATCAGTTTTCTCTTTTGCATTCCTAAGAAATAATTGAATATATGCATATATGTATGGTCCAATGCAGCATTGAGTCTAAAGAGCATCAGCTGAGCAGCTACCCTTCTATTTTCCCTTTCAGTTGCCAACTTAAAAAATGCGTAGCAGATACTGAGTAAGTGTAAAATGGTGAGCCCAGGCATTGATCCATCTTCTTTAAATCCTTTCATTATAAATTCTGTTATTAGAAGTGAAAATCTTGGTATACTCTCACTTTAGTCCACTTTCCTTACCTGCCTATTCATGCCGATCATTAGCTATTCACTGCATGTGTTTAATAACCATTCTGTAATGCTGCCTTTTTTTCCATTTTTCATGGTTTAATTATTCCAGTTGGAAATTAGTAAAACTGCCAAAAGATTAAAGAAATGGCTTCTTCATTATTTAAGTAATGATTGCCCATCACTCATTAGACAAGTGGATTGGGATTCAGGTGACCACGTCAATATATACAATTTTAACATCTGTATCTAAGTTAGTCCTCCCAGGCTCCCTTTATAGACAATGGAGAGAAAAAAGCATTTTTGGGATGCAATGTCATCCCAAATTAAGCTTCTAAAATAGATCAGATTATTTGCACCCTAAAAATGCTAGTTTAAGTTGACTGTAAATGGAAACAAGAGCGACTAGATTAGATGTTTGCTTTGTAGATGTCCAAAGGTAGATGAGATGAATCCCATCCCTGTGCTCAAATTAATCATAAATGCCCAGGGGTTTTGTGCGATGACACTTCTAATGTGAACGTACTGTGGCTGTGTTTTTTGATGTAAAGGACATAGTGCCATTCAGTGCTCTGCACAGATGAGCAAGTCTTGTTCGGCACAAGCACGAAAAACAGCACAGTCATGTTAGGACTACATTTCAAATGGATTAGATTACCCTGCTTTTCACCTTGGCTAAGCAGTACCAGCATATTAGCATGTCCACATTTCTTCCAGAATGGATCAGTTTGGGGAACACCATTAATACTCTGACTGTAGACATACAGGGGTGGTGTTTAATGTTTTGTTGGAAGATAAATGTAATGGCCTTGACCAGATCAGGTCCTGCTATGCAAAGCAGCATATATCATGTTACAAATAATAATAATACCTATCTTTGCCCCAGCAAGCTTACAAGGAGCTAATTTGTAAACAATGAAAAGGGAGGAACCTGAATGCAAGTAGCGTTATTTAGGAATGACACATGGAAAGGGCCTCTTGCATTAAAGAGGGTTGAAAAAGGTGACAGATGCTGAATACTGAGACATTTTTTAGGTTCTGCAATAAATTTAGGACATTGCCTTAATGGTGATTTTTCCTGTGGGTTTTTCCCCTTAGGATGTTTTCCAGCATGCAGCCTCAGAAACCAACTGGGAGTCAGTCACAAGCTCTGTCTCAGTAAGTAATTTCTTACTATTTTGCCCATGGATGGATTGATAGGATGACGTGAATCGAACTCACTAAAATGGCACCTGCACAGAGGAACCATGTATTCACCTTTGGCAGAGGATGAAATAAGTGTTTATCCATCTCATACTAGAGTCAGCTAGTGTGTTTTTAAGGAGAAAAGATTCAGGATATGCCATCAGCTGTTGTAACCACATGAGATAGCCGTTGGGAAACATTTCTTGCTTTCAAACTCATCTTGCCAAGATGAAAGTACAAGATAAGCTCCTTACAATTTTCAGTTGTAAAATGTCTTGACCTAAATACAAGACTATACTTAAAACAGGCTGGCAGGAAAATGGATCTAGCTTTTCATTGTCAATACTGAGATTTTTTAATGTGTTTGTAATAAAATATTATATCTGAAGTCTCCATATTCAGCAGTAAAATGAGACTTGGGAAAAAAAAAAAAAGAAAAAGAAAGAAAGAAAACAAGTAATCCAATATAAAATTTTATTTTTCTCTTCATTACATTTGATTTGTGTCATTGGCCAAAAATCTGTCCCCTCTTTCATTTCCCCAGTAAGATTAAATTCTGGGGAATGGCAATGTAGCATCAGAATTCATAATATGGACAGACCTCTCCTGTGTGCTCTGCTGGCTGGTCAGCACTATGTCACATCTCTTACAAACTCCTCTTAAAACACATGAGACAAAGCAGGCTTGAGACCAATGTTTGGAGCATTCATGGAAGAGGGTTTAGTGGTGGCACCTTTGTTACAGTAGCAGCCAGGAGTTGCCAGTGCAGGAGCAGTAAATAAAATATGAGTAAATTCTACTGATTATTGTCCAAGCCAGGCAGCGAGTAGAGAGAAAGTTCTGTATAGCCAAAATTAGAAGAGGTTAAGCCAATCTCACTCATGTTTACCCTTGAGTTTGCAAATGACACTTGCACTTCATGATACAATGCATTGATAGCCTAGAACTAATTGTGCTGAAAGTCCTGAGTAGTAATGTTAGCAGGGCTGAGATCTACTGGATATGCCAAGCAGGAGATGCTAAAGCACTGTTTTACTGAAAGACATAAACTCATTTTCCATTCTAATATGGGATTGGAAAAAAAATCTATGTGATAGAATATTTTGTTTAAAAATATGGTAGGCTGATGTTTGAAAATGTAAGCCTAGGGCTCCCTCATCAGGTAACTATGAAAATGAGATCAAGTATATGGTAAACGCCATGTTAGTTATCCTCCTTAACATTGTAAGGCACACAATACGCCAAACAATAATCCAGTATTCTTTTCATATTGAAAAAAAAAGTTTATTTATCTTTCACATCTATTTGTTTGTGAAAAGTTGTTGTTAATGTGTTACAGGTAGGGGAGTTCAGTACAAATATTACAGGTAGCAAGCTGATGCCCAAGGTCACATGGAAACCTACAGCTAAACCAGAAGCAGAACCCCAGTTTCATTGTTTTTTCCGTGCCACCCCCTGTCTAATAAAACATACCTTCTTCCACTGGCCATGCATCGCACCCACTAGCCCTTTCTTATCCTCAGGGAAAATAAGGTAGAGAGGTTGAATAATTTTTCCCAAAGGCACCAAGGAAAAATTCTGAGGACATCGAAATTCTTCAGGAGAGAAAGATTCAGGGATTCTGCTGTGGTCCTGAGGGGCAGAAGGACAAACTCAGACTTGTCAGTTGCCGACAAAATGACTTACTGTTCTGCTGATACTCAGTATGGCAGATCTAAGTTTTGCCCCTCAAAGCCACGGGCAACTCAAAGACTCATTTTAGGATCTGGGTACATTGCAACTCTCAGAATTAAAATTTGAGGGTGAACAAATTTATTCTTCCTTGTCTGATGTCACATCACAGACAGTATTTCTGGTTTGGGTTTTGTTTTTTTTTCTCAGAAAGCTAAAACCAATACTTCTGCCTTTAAACCAGCATCGCAAACCCAGAAAAAAAAGGAAACAAAGTTCCATTATTTGTGAAGTAATGTTATGACCAACAAACAACTGATGCACATTGAACTTCCTGTCAGCTTCACAATGCAGATAGAAAATATAAAAGAATGGGGGAATAGAAATTAAGGGTAAAAGCATTGACAAAAAAGATACCTTTGTGTCCCATGAAATTAAAAATGCGTTCAGTGCTTTTAAGAAACGTAGAAGAGGTGCATAATGTGGAAAATCTTTGCTCTTCACTGCTTCTTGCATTTCATTCTTCCTTTGGCCCTCTCTTTGGACGTGATCTCAGAAGGCAGAGCACAATGAGCACAAGCTCTTCTAAAGCTAGCGCCTCGTTCTTGGCAGGACAACAGAGAGGCAGTTGGGTTGGCAGCTTTGAAGTTGCTTTTGGGCCTGTCACATGATGTCGCTGCCAGTAGGCTATCTGAGCTGTTGAAATAATTCCTCTTGACTTGGCCATCACTGAGAAAAAGTTAAGCTTTCTTCTGTGTGTGAACGAGGTTGCAAAAATCTCTTGAGTAGGAGTTTTTATATGAAAAGAAAATGGGGAATCCTTGCTGCCGGTATGAGTTTGAAATGCCCTGCAAATTCACAGCCTGACCTGCAGTTCTGTAATGAAATGCACAGTTGAATACGTGAAAAAAATTGTCGCATCGCCTAAGCCACACACCTATGGCCTGGTTTTTATGCTGCTGTTTCTTCAGCATCCTTGCACCATCTCCCTCACTTTTGAAAGGTAGTTGGGGACTGACGTTTGAGCTGCAGTCACAGATGAGCCATGAGCTCCACTGAGCTCTCCTCAATAAGCAAGTAGCGTTTGGGTGCATTTTTCTTTTGTAACCTCAATAACTGCGTTAGCACACTGCATGATACCCACCTACAGCACAGTCTTTCCTGCAGCATTGTTTTAGGTAACAACGCTGTGTTCACTTTGCTGGTGCGAGCTTTTCATCTCCTGGGGCTCCTGTCTCTCTGACGGTCTCTATTCCAAGCCATTTAGAAGTCAGGAGAGATGCTTTGAGGTATGCTTTCCCTTTTAGTGGCTCATTAATTTTTACAGCCATCTGCACTGTGTCTTGTTTAGCACCGCATTGTAGAGGCGTTGCAGTCACAAGTGGGCCCTCTGAAACTTCTTGTGCTGTTGGCGATAAGCAGTAAAGCACAGCTATGCTTTCTTGACACACTATTGTGATCTTTTCTATTTCTTCTCTTTCTTGTTTTCAATAATTTGGACTGTCCGTACTTTCAGCAAACATATGCAGTAAAATATAAAGGATTGTTAATTTTGTGATATAACTTACAGTGAAAGAGAAAATTTTTATTTTAAAAGACATTTTAAAAGACTTTAAAACTATTTTAGTAAGCATTGAAGGACACAATCCTGCAAACAAGTGAGTAACTTTTTACTCAAATGAGTTGGTCTTTCCCTTACTACCCAACTGAGTGAAGTTAATCACAAAGATTAATAGTTTAACATATGCATTTGCTTGGGAGATGAGGCAAAAAATCATTTTGGGGAGCCATTAATTTTAAATGGCATATTTCTGCTACATTACTGCAGAGCTAGGTTTTCATGAGAGAAGAGGTTTCCAGGGGTTTTCCCCCAATGTTTTAACTTTTAAGACCAAAATCCAAACAGAACTCTTGTGCTACATTATGCTTCTTGTTGGACAAAATCAGTTATTTTAATTGTGGTTCTTCAGAAAGTAACAGATCTGCATTAATAGTTTTTCTTGCACATATTTTACACATACTATGAGGCTTTGTGGTTGGAAAGGGGAAAAAGTGATATCAGGGTGGTGAATTGTGTGATTCTAAATAACGATTATTAAAAATGTTTTAAGTCCTCTCCAGTAAAAGTGAAATTGCTGCAATCTTTCTGTCAAAGTCAAGTTGTGCCACAAGTTCAGTGGGAACCAAGTACACGTAGAGAATGGTACTTGGCCCTTCCTGGTTGGAAATAATATTCCATTTGGTATTATGATATAATTGTGAGGATATCATTATGTTGGTAATCCCAGTATTCATTGTTACATTGCTGAGATCCAAATATCATGGTTTTTCTCGTTTGCTTACTAATTTGTATTTTTGGTAAAAGGGTGGAAGAATTGTCATTCATCGGTATTTCATAGCACATTTAATTCTTGGGAATAAAGGGCCATCTTTTCAAGTCTTCAACCAAGCCAAATTTGTTGTCCAAATTGACCAGGGAAAGAAAGACAATCATCTAGTGGACTTGTTGCCTTTGTCTTCCTCTGCTGTGGTTTCTGATATGCCTATTATGGATTTACCAACAGAGCTGGCGGAGCTTGAAGGCACCACCCCAGCACCACAAGGCACCTCCATTCTGTGGTCATGGCCATCACAGTGGTTTCAAAAGACATTTCCATTACATCTTTGTATATGTGCAAACCATTGTCCCCTTTGAGGAGTAGGTGTGCATATTGACAGTCCAGTGGTGGCAGTTCCTCCACTCCCTGCATCTCCTCTGGGATTTGCTTGGGAGTTCCTTGATGTCTCTTCTCCTTGCACAAGAAAACACAGGCATAGCAAAGCCTGACCCAGCTAAGGACTTCGAAAGATGGCCCAAAGTAGCTGTTTCAGTCAATAACGAGACAAGTTTCTCAGTAACTGTTTTCAATTGTTTTAAGTGGTGCTGTAATTTATTCCAAGTACACTGAGATGTATGTCACTCTTAGGGGGTATCCTATCCCTCTCCATCAGTGACTGACCCTACGCTCACAGCGGAAGCACTGGATCAGACCATTGCTGCATTTGACACGGTGGAGGATCTGCTCAAACACTTTAACCCGGACTCCTGGCAAGAAGATCTCGAGAATTTGTACACAGACAGTGGCCACCATTATCGAGGCAGGAGCTACCACGACAGGAAGTCCAAAGGTAGGAAAAGACACTATATACATACTTTGGGGCAAGACCAGACTATTCCTTCACTCCTCACAGAAATGTCCGTTGATAAGGTATTGGATTCTGGTGCCTGTGTTCCTGTTGGAGCCACAGGGCAAGCTACCACCTGTTAAAACCAGGAATAAGTCACTTAATCCTTAATCATTTTCTTACTGAGTAGGATCTTACCTGAGAAATCAGACTGAAAACTGCCCATCGTTATGATGAATTCACAAATGAAAACATAGACCCATGTGTAAAGGGCAGATGGTTCTCAGCTTCACCCTCTTAAACATTGCTTTGTGTGTAAGGCATGGGGCTCCTAATTACCTGCTCTATCATCGTCCTTTAAATATCCTGCTTAGGGATTGTTCTCTGTTGAGTGAGGAATAATCACTTTTATCACATTCTGCTTAGGAAAGCATCTGGTGCAGACACCTGTATGTGCAGCTGGTTTTTTAAGATGTGAACATCTCACTGTTTTTCATTATCTTGGTTGGGAACATTATTATGGTTTAACATCTTTGTCTGTAATTGAGCAAAGCACACATTTCTGGGTTATGTTTCTTGTTTCCTTCTGTTAGTTCAAATCATCCACCAAATGGTAAAGCAAAGGGATGTTAAGCTAGCAGTACAAACACATAATGATAAAGAAACACTGTTTAGAAGAGACAGTCGTGCTCTGGGGTAACCCTGCACTGAAGGGCCCGATGAAATTGCCCTTTATGTGCAAGCACAGATCTAGGAGGTCTTTAGGGTTCTCCAGGATGACAATTGTTGTAGTTTTCAGAGAAGATCTGGAGTGAAATATTTCATATGAGTTCTTTTCTTAATATTCTTCCATTTTCAAGATAAGTATTCATATGCCACCTTCTTTATAATTTTATAAATATAATGTCCAAGTCACAGTTCTGATTCTGTGCAATCTACAATTTATTTGCATCTCAAATCCCATCCCCCTTATGTTAAGTGTGTGCTAAGCAGGGAGAGAGGATTTTAATTCTATGTTTTTAACTTACTTGCTATCAAATGATGAGGCTTTAATGTGCTTTGATCTGAAAAAGGATATATAGGCTGCATCTGTATTAGGAAAAATAGTGTCAAGGGATGTTCCAGGCCCTGAAATCCAATCATCAGGTTGCTAAATTGTCAGCCTGGTCTCTGCTTAGTTTTGGCCCAGGCCAAGCGTCATTCTCGGAGGTCATTGCTGGGCAAAACCAGGAGTTGGCAGAGGCCAGCTGCCATTCCCGGTGGGCATTTTGCTTGTGGCCACCCTGTCGTGGAGGGTAAGAGGTTTATGATAGGGGTGTGGGCTGTCCCATGGCTGCTGACCTTTGTGCAGGAGAATGACCTCAGGCACACGCAAAGCATTAGTAGATACGCAACCAACTTGGCCTACAGTTTCCAAGGCTGTCTGGTTTTGGGCTCAGCACTTAAAAGGGATCTGTGATAAAGCCCTGAGCACTGAAAAATTGAACCCCTTTACTTTGTTCCATTTTGGCATGTCAGAAATTTCAGGCAACCACAACAGCCCATGTTTTGTGAAAAACGTCACCTGACTGCTGCTGCATCACTTCTGAGATCAGTTTGATCTCATTTAGGGGCCTGTGAATACATGAGCTGTGTGTCCCTTATTCCCGGTCTGGATTTGGCATTGGTAGACATATATACAAAAGAAATAAAGGGTCTGTTTTGATTTTAATAGAAGCTGATTAGAAACCTGGATCCTGTATTGGTTCTGCTCTCCACATTTAATTTGATTCTCAGATCATATTTGGCCTGGTACCCCTTATGTTTAAATGACCACATATATATAAAATAGCCTTTGCTGCTTTATTGATGCTGATCATGTAGGCTACAGGTATCAATCTGATCTGGTAGTGCTCGGAAAATTCAGATGCCTAAAGGTTTCTCCATTTAGTATAAATGTAATTCAGCCTCTTGTGTAACAAAACACTGTAAAAGACATAAAGAGTTTTCCAGTTATTATTTTAACACTATTTATTTTAATAGGTTTTTTTGTTGCTTTTTTTGGTTACGGGAATAAGCAAAAAAAGTTTTATAACAGGTTGGTTTTTGTCTTCAAACTAAAGGCCAAATTCGCTGACTGTTAGCAGCCCTCTGGACAAAAGTACCTCACCACAATCAAATCCTTAAAAAAATTCAGTGAAGAATTTTTATTTAGTCATAAACTTTTGACAAGATTAAAGGCTCGTTCTTGGATGATGTCAGGAGTAGGGAGTAGCTTTAACAAGTCCTTAAATTAGAAATGCTTGGTGGCTTTTAAACACAGACACTGTGGATCTCTGAGGAATGTTTATAGGATAACCTTGCAGCAAAGAGAGCAATAGATTATATCATCATTTATTTCAGATATCTGTTTCTGCTTCCAGCTTTATTCTTAGTTAGAACAGCCCTGAGGCAGATTAGAACAATTTGATGTAATCTCTGCCTATCTTTCACAGCATTTTCAGAACATGTCATATAAATGGTATAAATGAATCACTAATGATTTCGCTCCCATCCAACTCCCTGCCCATACCAAATTGTGCCACAAAATTGAGCTTGAGAAGCGGTGTTGCTGAATGCCAATTCTGATAACAGGGATATGTGATAAGTGACATTTAAATGATATGTTTTCTTAATCTGGCAATCAATAATCCACAAAGGTAAGGATCAGGGTCAAGGAAATAAGAAGTACAGTATTTTAGCATAGCTGAAACTCACAGAATCACAGAATAGATAGAGTGGGAAGGTGCATCAGGAGATTGTCTAGTCCAACCCCCCTGCTCAAGGCAGGGTCACCAACAGCAGGTTTCTTGGGACAATGGCCAGTCAAGTTTTTAATATCTCTGAGGATGGAGACTACACAACTTCTCTGGGCAATCTGTGTCTGACCACCTTTGGAACAAATTAAAAAAAAAAAACAGATTTTTTTAAACGTTTAAATAAGTTTTCCTGTATTACAGTTTGTGTCCTATACCTCTTGTCCTTTCAAAGACTCTGGTTCCATCTTCTTTACTCCCTCCCATCATGTATTTGTGCACAGTTATAAGATTGATCCCTTCCTGGACACCTCCTGCAAAAACCTTAAAGATGAAGAGTGTGTTGATTAAATCTATATGTATGATAACTCCACTCCATCTACAAAATCTGATCTCACACCTCTACAACACTGATGCAACTCTATTTACACTATTGAAGTGAGATATTGGTATCAGGTATGTCTCACTAATAACCACATGAAGTTTTAAATTTAATTCTACATATATTCAGCGAGGGTTGCTGTTAACAGCTCCAGTAGAAGTCAACTATAGAATTGAAGTGAAACCCAGATTGGAATTAAAGGACAGAAAAAAAGGGGAAGATACACATTCGCATTTTCAAAATCCTTAAATGAGAGGCCTTGTATAAGCTATAAACTACAGTGTACACCTCCTACATGAAAATATGACAAGTAGATGTTTCAAATAACCTTTGCAGCAGTTGTAAAGATACTCAAAAAGGTTTGTTAGCCATTGTGCATTTTAGAAACTCTGAAGGTATGAATATTGAGCCTTAAGCTCATCCTAAACTCTTAGGAAAAAAGCAGGTCATACCAAATAAAGTATATCCCTTAAAATAATTCCTTTTGCATTGCTGTAATATGTTGTAGCTGACCTCAGTGTCATAGTAATTTGGCTATTAGAAATATAAAGCATCTCTAAAAGGATATCACTGGCTATTGGGTTATTTAATACTGTTCTTAGCAAGAACACAGGTAAATATAACAAAGAAAAAAGCCATACTCTAGAGCTGAACTTCTAGACAAATAGGTCTCTATTCTTTTAGAGAGTCATAAGGCGCATTCAGACATGAAGAAGACCTCTTCATCCTACAATTTAAATTTTTGAAAGCATCAATGTATCTGCTTGATAATGTTAGAAGAGCTCCTCAGAGATACTGTTGTAAACAGTTCCAATCATCAATTAAACATCATTTAACTTTTCCCACATGCTTGTTTGCATTTATCTTTTGTTGTTCACTCTAAAGTTTTACATCCCATTGAAAAAGGCTTTATAATTTTTAAAAGACAAGACCTCTGCCTGTGAAATGGCTTGTGTACAAATGAAGAAAGAAAGAAGAAAGAAAAAGTTCACTGTTTCTCATCATAGAAGTAGATCCAAATGTCTAGGGGATGGCAGCTAGAGAAAGGGATCATCTTTAAAATGGAAGATTTTTTTCACAAATAAACCTAGGAAGCAGGAACACATGTGGATAGATATATTCTGGTAATTAACAAGATTACACATGCTTCTGAGCTCATTTTCTTTTTGGGAAATAGTATGCAAGAAGCCTTTGGCTATTAGAAGAAATTAATCAGGTGGGACATTCTTGCAATAACATCTGTCTGCAGTGACAGCTTTACAAGTTAAATAAATAAACACTTGCTGGCAGAGCCACACTGCTCTCTGGAAGGGGAGTAGTGAGATGAGACCACAAGTCTTCATGGAATGTTTCTGCTGTCCATTGCCAGACAGGTTCCCAAGATCAGGCAAGTTTTGCCATGTCCTTAACAATAGTTTTTAATGGTCACTAGTTACCATGGTCTAGCAAGAAGTTAAAATTTTAACTCAGGAATGTAATTTCTCAGGGGTTTGCAAACAGTGGCCAATAAATTACTGCAAACGTCCATGTACTCTTCCTTGAAAGGTTCTGGGATGGCTGCCAGCAAGTTTTAGTGCACCAGACAGGGAGTGCAGGCACCACAAATGCTGAATGCCCACTCCTTCATGGCAAATGAGAATATTCCAAGTAGATGGAATACCTTCTCAAAGAGCTGCTAATTTAAAGTATTCCCTGTGCTTAAAAAACAGGGTATTTCTTCCACCCTTCTTCAGTTGGGAACCAAGTTGTCTGTTGCATGCAAACTACACACATTCATTCATTTCAGAGTCTAATTCAGATCTACATCTGTACTCTTCCCTCTCTGTGACAAATGAGATTTTCCCTCATGCTTTACAAGACATTATTGTCGGTCACTGCAGTGAAAGCTTTTCTTATTAAACCCTTTTTTAAAACCCTAGTGAAATTTGCAGTGTATTATTTATCACTGGAATAAGCTGTTCAATTCCATTGATTTCAATGAGGCTATGTCCAGTTACGACACTGATGGTTTGGCCTGCTTTTGCTACTTGACCCATACCACAGCTGATAATTGATTTGCCAGTCTATAATAGGCCCATATATTGTGAACCTTGTTTCATGCGGACAGTTACAATCCCACTGAAATTCTGATCTCTCTTTCCTCTAAAATAATAGCTGCTGTATTGAGGAGATTTCTCTTGGCATTGTGATTCGGTAGTAAATCCAAATCGCAGCATCTCCCCAGCTCCTGCGAGAAAGACTTGGACAGATCCCAAAGTCTTCAGGTATATTTAACGAAGTACTTATTGTGGTATCATTAAGCATGTGCAGTGGAACAGTGATTACCGTCAGCCATAATAGTTGAAGACTAAAAGCCACAGGGTTTGGTCGACAGTCAATATGGAGAAGAATAATTTCTCCACTGCCAGTGCATTTAGGTGATTTAACCAGTGAAGTCGTGACTTTTTATCATATGCACGGGGCAGCATTTTCCAACTCAAGTTCAGCCACATAATAGCTTCAGTCAGCTACAGCACTGCTCTGAATGTCTTTGACTGCTTGTACAGTACTGCTATTCTACCTGACACGGCCCTGGCACACACCTTTATGCTAGTGGAGCATGAATGCTGGGGATAAAGGGTTCAATACATTCATAGGTCTCTGAGAAATTCCATGCTCTATAGGAGGAATTTCTTAAAGCCAAGAGTCAAAACTAAAACAGCAGCACAATAACGTTTGATATAAACTGTAAGCCACACATGAAAAGGGATGAGAGTCAAACTAGAACTGAGCTCTGGGTCCCCACGTGACACACAATACTCCAATCACACTGCAGTTCCATCCCTTGCTGATGCACAAAATATGAACGGGGCAAGCTAACAAGTGCAGGCCCTTTTCATGAGTACATCTCTTTAGCTGCCAAAAAGAACACAAGAGTTAGTTAGAAATTTTAGCAGAACTGGCACTGGTTTGCATGCCGTTGGCAGGAGGCCCAAGGAGATGTAGATTTCTGCTTGACATCCAGGGGAGGATGGTCAGTGGCTGGGAGGTCTCTGAGCCCATTCCCTGTATAATGTGGGCAAGTTCTTTCAGTGAGAGTTAGGTATTTTAACATCTTTGAGGATCTAAGCCTTATAGTCTGTCTACATACAGATGATTCTTAACATGCCCTGTCGTCAGCATAGTCTGGTGCTGAGTGTCATGCTGAAATCTGGTTCCACACATCCACATTGCCTTCATAACAGACCAAAATTAGACTTTTAAACCTTATTTGTCCATATGGATAGTGATGTCAATACCCTTTCAGGAAGGACAGCAGACATACAGGCATTGTGGCAGTTTAGTATCAATCATAGATTAATAGAATAATTTTGGTTACAAGGGCACTCTGTGGATCATCTCATCCAAACCTCTGCTCAGTGCAGAACCAACCTCAAAGTTAAATCAGGTTACTTAGGGCCTTCTCTAGTGAAGTTTTGAATATTTCCAACTAGAGCGATACCACAAGCTTTTGGATAACTTGTCCCAGTGTTTGACCATCCTCATAGTGATTAGTTTTTCTTTAGAGCTCACTGAAATGTCCCTTGCTGCAACTTGTGATTTTTGCCCCTTGTATTTTTGCTGTGCACATCCGAGAAAAGACTGGCTCCATCCTACCTGTAGCCCTTTTTAGATAGCTTATTAGATTTAGATAGATTATTAGAACCCGCTTTAGACTTCTTTCCAGACTAAACAAATGTGGTTCCCTCAGCCTCGCTGTGGCTGTTTTGGACCAGCACTTTAACCATCATGGTCACCCTTCACTGAACTCCTAGTTTGCTCATCCTTCCCTTCTGCTGGAGGGGGCTCAAAACTGAACACAGTAGTCCAGATGCAGATTCACAAGAGCTGAATGAAGGGGAGTATTCATCTCCCTCAACCTGCTGCCACATTGTCCCTGATGCAGCTCAGTGTGCAGCCTCTGTCACTGCAAGGCAAACAGCTGACTCATGTTCAACCTACTCTCTACCAGGATGCAAGGCTTTTTCTGCAAAGATTCTGCTTAGCCAGTGTGTCCCCAGTCTGGACTGATGCATGGGGTTATTCCATGTCAGGCGCAGGAATTTCCATTTGTCATCACTGAACCTCATGAGGTTTTTGCCAGCACATTTCTCCAGCCTGCTGAGGTCCTTCTGAAAGGCAGCCCTCCAGCACGTGGACAAATTTCCCTAGTGTGATGTCACTGACAAACTTGCTGAGGGTTCACGTCATTCCATTGTTCAGATCATTAGTGAAGATCTTTAGCAGTATTGACCCCAGTGTTACCCCCTGAGGAACACTGCTAGTAACCAGCCACCAGTTGTACTTGGAATTGCTGATCATTTTGCTCAAGCCTCTTGGACCTTCTGGTTATCTACCAAATTTGTAGTCCACCTATCCCATTATATCTCAGCAGTTTGGCTGCAAGGATGCTATGGATCACTGTCAAAAATCAGATGCCTCTGCTGCTTTCACCTCATCCAGCCAGATGGTTGTCTCATCGTAGTAGACTCTTAGATTGGTCCATCACAGTTTGCCGTTGATAAATCTGTTCTGGCTGTTCCCAGTCACCCTCTTGTCTTTCATGTGCATGAACATTGCTTCCAGGAGGATTTTACCCTTAATTTTACCATGGGCTGAGGTTAAGCTGACTGGTCTGCACCTGTCTGAATCCTTCTTGCCTTGCTTGTAGATGGTCTTGACATAGAATCAGAGAATCATGGAATACCAGGTTGGAAGGGACCTCAAGGATCATCTGGTCCAACCTTTCATGGCAAAAGCACGGTCTAGCCAAGATGGCCCAGCACCCTGTCCAGCTGAATCTTAAAAGTGTCCAGTGTTGGGAATATACCACTTCCCTAGGGAGATTATTCCAATGGCTGATTGTTCTTGTTGTGAAAATTTTTCCTCTTGTGTCCAATCAGAATCTCCTCAGGAATAACTTGTACCCATAAGTGGTACGTGTGGTATCGGAATACTGTGGCAAGGCGGCTACCACCTCTTACACCTCAGCTCTGGTCTGTGGCTGATGCATGAAAAAAAGTGTAAAATGTTCAGATATGACAATACTAGGGCCATGTATGAATTTGGAACAGATAAAGTGTTAAAAGAAACCCTAACAGACCGCCTGTCTTTTTAAAATTAATCAGTGACCAGCAGCACAGGTTTTCTCTCCCCTCCAATCTTTAAGGCTGTCCCTTCTGAATAAGACATGGTATTAGCTGCAGTCCCTGATTTCAGCACTGACCTCTGATTAAGATCAATTTTTCAAGGTAAACACATGCCATAGCGCTATGTGAAATGAGGATGGGTTTAAGCATAGGATTTAAGGGGGAGGAGGGGGTAACCACTGTACCCCAGGTATCCAGCTTACTGCTCCGGTGCATCTTTTTATGTCTGCCTTGCCTTTAAATTGAATCTCTAATGCAGACATTCTGTAATAATACTTTGAAGTTATTTGCATCCAGTCTACAGAACCTTTTAGTTCTAGTTTTAAATTAAGGACTCCAGTGGTTTCAGTCCTTGATAAGTAAAGCAGCAGGATTTCACACCAATCACACCAAGGCTTGGTTACATTTTAGTCACAGCGGTGAAGTGATGCATGAAACTGACTGTACTGTAAAATCTCATTGTTATATGGATGAGGAAATGGACTGGCTCCAGACAGTAAAACAATCCCAAGACGGGGAAAAATGCATATCGAAGCTTTCAGCAGAGAGAGTTGTGCAGAGCAAAATGTGTTCTTTTGTTAGGGGGCTGCAAACCATGGTCTAAAGCTAATTAGGCAATGGGAGCTGTTCTTGGGTGTCAGTGTGATACTACCAGGGTACAGTATACACTGTTCACGGAAGACATTGCACGCTTACCTTATCCCACCAAGTGCTGGATTTCTGTAGAGCAGAGTGAAAAAGAGCGTAGGTGTTTACCTCCACATGAGAATGACTTGTGTATCTCTTAAGCCCTTTGCTTCTCTGCTTGAAGTTATTTATTTTTGTGATTTCAGCATCACTAAAATAAGACCTTTCTGCTACTGTATTTGTCCATTTCAACCTGGACTCCGATACCCAAGAAATGCCAAAGTGCAGAGAATTCACATCTTAACTGATAACTCTGGGATTTGAGGTCCTGAAAACTGCTTATAAGTGAGGATCAGAATGCCTTGAGTAGGAAAACAAGGAGAATTCATACAATTTTCCATTGGAAAATTTCCCATAGGTTTTTCAAAAATAGTTCATCATAGAAAAATACACTAAATAAAATGTATTTTGCTACTTGTTGGTTTCAGAATTCCTGAAGAATGCATGCAGAAAAAGTTTTGAGTCCTCATTGAAAATAGCTGATCCTTCATACTGCATAGGGAAAAAATTATCCCAATTATCCGGTTATTCCCTCCTATGCTTCAAGCAAGTCAACAGCTCTCCACAGTACTGACTCAGCTACAGCCTAAGAGACCCTGCAAAGACTTCTGAAAGTCATCAGAACTAGGTTTTTGAAGGCTAGTGAGCAAAGCCTTCCCTCCAGTGAAAGCCCTTTGCCAGGTCACTCCTTACCGTTTAAATTGAGCAGCTTAAGTACTGAAGCTAATATGTGTAACACTGTGATGGATATAATATGCTCTCTGCAGGAAAGCCCCCCCACCCTGGTCCTTTAAATGCCAGTGCTTTCCCTCTCCACCAGTCTCGTTACAAAGACTCATTTCTGTGTTGATAACACAGCAGTGATAATAGGTATCAGCTCAATGCAGGAAGGAGGACTGTTGAGCCTGAGGGGAAATTTCATCTGTGATAGAGCAAATGTTGTTCAGTGCCCTGGACATCTTCTCCTGGACACAGATGTCGGTTCACGTGACCTGGGTCTGGGCCCTCTTTAATGACCAGTTTGTTGCTGGAAGCCTTGTTTCTTGTGCTGCCTCAGCAGGAGGCATTGCAATCACAGGCTGAATTAAGCCTTTGAGCATTTTATTCTAACTCTGTCTAGAGATGTGCCATTGGCAAATGCCATCCTGGTCCACGGCCAGCCTGTCCCAATAGGAGCCTGCTCGTATCGGTATCCATTCCCCTGGGTTGCTGCCGTGCCAGAGTCTTTCCCCTCAAGGAATCTCATTATTCAGAATATTCTCTGCCCTCTTCTTCCTTTGATTATTTTTTCCTTCATGTCAATTGGCTGAAATGAATAGTAGCCAGATACCTCTTTGCTTTATCAGTAAGCAAAGCTGATGGCAAAGGTCCTGATGAGAACGTGTAGAGGAGTGGGAAACACTTCCCTGCGAGAAGAATTAGCCTGAGAGCCTGCAATGAGAAGGGGTGGCTTTGGGGAATGACAGGGGAGAAAAAAATATCATCTGTTAAAGCAAAGAAATCAATATTCTCTGGACTTCTAAGTCCTGGCTGTGGACATTCGGACTGTATTTTCCTCCCAGTGCATGAGTATACCAGCAGCCCCATTGATTTTGTGCTTATATCAGGAGGATGATCTATACCTCTTTTGGAGAGATGCTAGCTCTCTGGAGAGAACCACTGAGATTTCATGGCGAGAAGTATCACAATTGCTATAAAATCGCAATTTATCTGCTAAATTCTTTTTGACTTGCCAGAGAAGTGAAGCTGCTATGATTTTATAATAGCACTCATGACATTTACGTACCCTTGCCTCTTGCATATCTGCCTTGTGAATATCTCCAGGCCAGAATGTAAAGGTGCGTGATATTTACAAATCACAGTTTTTTCCACGATTTACTTTGTGATGTTGACAAGGGCTGAGTCACAGTCAGTATGAAGCATTGTAGTGCTCCTGTCTTTGTTGGAGGTTTTCACATGTTTATAGTAACGCACAAGCATAGGTGCACTCAGGACCAGAGATGGTGTCGAGCTATTAAACATGCCCATGAAAATCTGAAATGTTCACAAACACTAGACCATTATCTCGGTTCTCATTTGAGCCGTTCCTGTTTTCCTGTTGATGTATCTGTTTGTTAGAAAATAGTGTTTGGGGTGGGAAAGGCTTCTTTTTAGTCTGCTGTACCCTCCAGTCATTTTCTGTTATTTTTCTTTGTTCTTTGTCTTAATTTATATTTTGAGTGTAATTTACTTGTCTTTTAAAAAAGAATGTTCGTATAATTAATGATTTGTCAGTGAGACACAGTGTTTCTGATTTTCAGTTTTCCATTTTTTTCTGAAATTTGAAGATCTGAATCAAAAGAAGATGAATTTTTCAGCTTTCAAGTTCGATGAGTTCAAAATGCATTTTATTTCTCTTTCTGATTCTCAGTTTCAATCCAGAGGACCTCACTTCTAAACACAAGTTCACATGTCCTCCGATCCTGAATGAATTATTGAACTTTTGGACACTTAGTTGTTGGACAGAAAGAAGAAAGTAGAAAAGGAGGGAAAAAGAAATCAGAAGACTTCCATAGACATAAAACTCATTGAATTTATTACTTTTATCTGTGTTACAATTGTGGAAAATGTACTTAGGGAGGGGTTTTTTTGTTTTGTTTTAGCTTAGCTAAAGCTAGAAACAGCACTTAAGCTCACAGCTGATAATCTGTAAGTTATATTTATGGTTGGCTTTACTACTTGTTTGCATGACACATCTCACAGAGATACCGGCCTTTTAAACATCAACCAACTACTGGCATTCAATGAAGCTCATTAGTTTTAATTGTATTTGTTTGTATGCCTATTATAGTAGCATTTACCAGCTGAAATTAATATTGCCTAGATTGATTTCTCTGTCAGTTATCTAGACTCTATCCATAAACAATATAGACAGGCAACTTGAGAAAGCAAGTCATGCCACCCGTCCTAACTGCCCTTTTGAGGAAGGGATGAATCACTCTCCGAAGGCATTTCTTTTCTGACAAAAGGAAGAGCCTTGTTTAAAGTGTTTGCCTTTTGTATACCTGCAGTTAGGCCAAAGGAATTGTGCCCATAATAAAAAAACCAAGAGCTCATCATCTAAGTAAGCCAGGTATAAGCAGGGGGAGGAAGACAGTAGTGGAGGTGGAATCTCTTACCCAAGGATCCAGCAGATCAGTGACAGAGCAAATAAAATAACCAGTCTTCAGCTTTCAGACCAGCATTTCACTTCAAGTCTTCCCTTCACCTTTATAGTCAGTGTGAGCTCCACTATGGGAGTCAGTGGGAGCAGGATGAGAGTCTGGATGGCTACCTGTAATGATTTAAAATTGGTGGGTTTACGTTTATCTGTTCAGAAATCACTGCTATACTTCGCACATTTTCCAACCAGTGTCACATCACTTTGTGTTATTGGCTGCCTGGGGAGTGGTATAAACCAGAGAAGTGTCCCACTCAAACCTCTTTTGCATTGCAGTTGACCTGGACAGGTTGAATGATGATGTGAAGCGTTACAGCTGCACTCCGAGAAACTACTCTGTCAATTTAAGGGAGGAACTGAAGCTGACAAATGTAGTTTTCTTCCCCCGCTGCCTCCTTGTCCAGCGCTGCGGAGGAAACTGTGGCTGTGGGACTTCGAACTGGAAATCCTGCACATGCATGTCAGGGAAAACAGTGAAAAAATATCATGAGGTATTTTAACTCTTTTTCTTTTCTTTGGTACTTCTTTCGGGTATTTATTGCTTATGTGGATCCTGAAGGCTTTTCTCAGAGCTATGTGTGCTGCTTATGTTGATTATCATGTTATACTGATCATGCTATATCATGTTACATTATCATTATCATTATGCTATATCATGTTATATTATCATTATCATGTTATATTATCATGCTTATATTGATTATCATGGTGGATCTGCAGTGCAAAAATCAATGGGCAAAAATCACTGACCACAGTGAGGTGTCATAGGCAAAGATGTTATGATTGAGAGTGTTTAAGTGAATGCCCGCTGTGGTCACCACTCTTCCTGAGGTGAAGGATCCGCTTAGGCTTCCAGACAGGTTTGGGTAGCTTGAGAGTGGAGCCTAGATTTAGATAACGTCATTGCTTTTGCTGTCCGTGCCAGATACCGGCTTGGTACCTCGTGGAGCAGCATTCACACCTTCCACTGCAGTAAGCCCACAGAGTCAACCTGCAAGAAGGCCTGACTTTAAATAAGTTTAATATTAATGTCTTCAGTGTCACATTACAATATATACGTAGCAGCACAGCTTCAGGATACTGCAGTTTCTCTTTTTTCAGAACTTCTGCTATTTTATTGATTAACTTCTGCCTTTGGGATATACGGTGGATACAAACAATCGCCCAGCGATTTACATTTGGAAGTAGCGAATGAGCAGAGTGGAAGGAGGTTATGTATGTGTTAGAAAGGGGTGTTAACAGGTATTTATGGGTAAGTTAATTTAGAAGAAGTTGGAGAAAACTTTTGCCTCCTCTCTGTGTGGATGTTACCACAGCATCCTAGTGAACTTTGTTGCAAGAACGAGCCTTATGTTGGACTGATTTTTCCCAGCAAAGGACTGCTACAACCACTGGAAATATTCTTTTTAGTAATACAGAGACATGTGTTCCTTGAGGCATTTGACTGCACTTCCTCTTGTTGTGTGCTATAGCTTTTACACTTACGACTGTGCTTGGAAATGACAATTAAGTCACTTGTAAACTCTCTTCCCTTCCAGATTTATTACCTGTAGGAAGCAGCTGAATCTTTCGGCCTTAGCTTTTTCCCCACTCAGCAATTTTTTAGGAAGGCAAAATTTTTGCATGAAAACAAAGTCCATCATATTTCTTT
This sequence comes from Fulmarus glacialis, assembly GCF_000690835.1. Lineage (NCBI taxonomy): Eukaryota > Metazoa > Chordata > Aves > Procellariiformes > Procellariidae > Fulmarus > Fulmarus glacialis. The sequence continues at coordinate 29,341 of NW_009194693.1, read as the reverse complement.
TTAAGCCATTCAGAACACATTTAGGGAGGAAAAAAAAACCAAAGAAGAGCATTTTATATTCTTGCCTCTGAATCAATATTTTCAGAACCAGACGTGAAAAATGTTCACTAAAGTGAACATATCTAGGAAAGTTATTTGTTATTATCCTTTCAATTGTCTGAAAGCAGGTAGCTGCATGCCATGCTGACTTAATTTCTGACACATATCTCTTACAAGAGCCTGATTGGCCACTTGGCTTAAGTCTCAAGTGAAAATGAACTTTATGGACTTTAGATCTGGATGTCACGTGGGCTCACACCATAAAGGCATTAACCCAGGAGACCCTAGGGCTGCAATAGCAGAAGGCTGTTGAAGGTCAGACCTTTGCCTCCCTTGTGAGCAGTGTGGTTACTCTTTTCCAAAGTAGGAGATTTTTCTCACAATTAACTGCAGAATACAGCATACTCCACATCAGCTAGGACTAGAGAATACTTAATATTTTATCTGCTTTTAAACAAGATGCAGGGGATGACCCTGGTAATTACAGAGTGGAAAGCCTTATCTCAGTGGTAGAAAAGTTAATTGGAAAAAAAATTAATAGGTATAAAACACCTAGATGACTATGAGCTGATAAAATGAACTCAGAAGGCCTTATGTATGAGTAAATATTTATACAGCACCACAACATTGTACAGGAATGGTAAAAGACCTGGCACTTCTCCTTCAGAGAGCAAACAGTCGACCAGACAAGATCAGAGGTGGATTAGAAGATGGTTAAGAGATAAAGAGAAAAGAGATGAGCAATTTTCTACATAGGAAGTGGCTACCTGTGGGTGCCCCTAGCACGCGGATTAAGTGTTATTTATGTATGATCAATCTGGAGAGAGGTGAACAGAGAGGTGACAAAAATGACAGCTAGCACAGGAGATAACATACTTTAACAGCAGAGAAGGCTGTGCGGGATTTCAGAAAGCCTATGTCACTATAACTGCAGTTTAGAAAAGCAGCAAGCATTAGGACGAGCAGTCTCGACTGTTTATTCATGTAACACTGGGTGCGTGAGGGGAGGAGGGAGAAACGAGGGGTGGAAGTTGGACTAAAGGTCAAGTAGTGAATCACTGTGAAGAGCTTCAGGAAAACAGTTGTTTAGCGCATTGGTGATGGGAAAAAAACAAGTGACAGTCTTCTACAGGAATGGAGGTGAACAGGTAGTAACACAGCAAATACTTATTATGGCCTGGATAAATTGGTGGGTGCTTATACTGGGTTTTGACCGTTGGTGCTTAGAAGGATACAGGCAGGAGTAGAAAAGGTATACAGAAGCCAAAAACATATATCAAGAGAGGTACAAGAGAAGATACACATTGAAAACATTTGTAAGGAAAGTGACTCCAAAGTTTTGTATCATTTCATTTAGAAAAAAATGAGAGTAAGAGAAGACACAGTGAAAGATGGAAAATAGTGAACAGGAAAATAGGAAGATTAGGTCTTCCTAAATAATCTTTTCCTTAAGAAAAGAACAAGTAGGGTCTGAGAGAGGTTGAAAGGGAACTAATTTAAAATGATAAAAAGGAATTTGATTTTTTTGCACAGTAGATCTATATGGAATTTCAACGCTTAAATATGAGTGGTGCATAATTCAGAAGGATTCTGAGAGAATTAGAAGTAAAATATAAACTAAAGAATCCTGGGTCACATCTATATCAGAACTTAAGCCAACTATTGACAGTACCTAGAAAAAAAAAAACTTATTATAAACAGGTTATCAAGCACTTATTTTTTATCAGCTGTTTGGGAGCATCTGGTGCTGGGACACCGGAATATCACACTAACCAGGTATTGGTCAGAACCAGGATGTCATGACATATGTCCGCCACAAATTAGTCGCTAAATTCAGGAAATTCAATAGTCACACTAATAAATCACTGCTAATTTATTTCACTAGTCCTTTGTTCTCTGAAAACCGTATGAATTCAAGACAGCATTTCAGCTTTAACATTAAATGGCTTTTGTAAATTTAAATTTAAACTTAATCCCTTAGGGGTGAATTAACAGCTCACTGAGCAGAAATTTAGCCAAGTGGCTCCCATTAACATGGGTGGAAGTCATGCAGATAATTCATGTATGACATACTAAAGATGTGTCCATTAATTTTAGTCCAAAATATTTTCCGCTTTATTATTATGATTATTATTATTATTAGCCACGCACAGCTAATCAGTTTTATACTTTATTCTCCTTCAACACTTAACTCTAATTTTATTTAAATGCCTGGCAGTAAAAGCACTGGGGAGGGGCCTCTCGACATGCCAGTTTCAGAACCACGGAGCTGGTTTACTCTTTTTGAAGCCAGTTTGAAACCCACTAACCTTAACCAAAAAGCCTTTAGTTGCATAACGAAGGACAGAGCTTCACACTTTATGAAATCTCCAGCGCTGTTAATTTGGTTAAAAATCTCTGCCTTCTGCTGCGGGAGAATGTAGGCCAGATTCAAACACAAGTCGCAATTACTTTGATTTACTTGCAAGAGACACCAGAAGGAAGTATAAGGTAGTGGAGCAAAGAAGGTGTTTCTAGCAGCTGAAACTGAGTCCTGCAGACCCCAGACTGCTTCTCCTGCCAGGCTGATTTTGCCTAACCGCTATCCCGGGGCTTCATCTACTGAGCTCCTGGACCCACCAGAGCTACTTGTCCTGCTCATGGGTATGCTTGTCCTCAACAGTAAAAATGAGACTGGAAATCACTTAAAAGTTGTCTGGCATCTCTGAGCCTCCCAGTAGTTCTGGGTGAGAAAGACAGGCAGGGAAACTTTCCAGAAGCGATAGGCTCCTTTTTGGCTTTGTAGCCAGTGCCTCGCAGTGCCGTAGTAGCTGCATGCAGGCAGCTGTGGGGACACTAGTGCCCAGAGTGTTTGTTGAGAGAGAGGCTTCAAGTCCAGAGAGATTTCAAGGTTATCTTCTCCTTATGCTCTTAATGTTTTTTAGTTCTCCCTTAGTTCCTATTCAAAGCCTCACACTGTACTCATCTCCGAGCGCTCCCTCCCGGTATCACAGGACTAATAGCTATCACGTGTAGCCTTTAATTTCCCCAAGCTGTGAGTGCTGCTCCAGTTCCCTGAACAGATTGTATAGCTCTTTCCTATCACGTCCAATTGTAAGAAATAATGCAACAGCAGGGAAAACGAGAAAATGAGAATGCCACGGTAAGGGGTATCTTTTTCTTTATTGCCCTGGGAAATGCTAGTAATGAGATCTCGGGTCCTTTTTATAACCTGGAAGTTTGCCATAACTTTACCAAAATACTTAGCAATTTCCAGAAGTAAACGGGTTCATAACTTGAGTAAACAGATAGTTTTATGGTGGGGTTTTTTTGCAGGAGTCTTGTGATGCTCTGTGGTTTTCCATGGCTTCTGGGTTTACTTGAGACCAGAGCTCATGGACAAATACTCATGACTTACCACATAGTGTCACGAACCCTGCAAACCAAACAGGCCAAGTGCTGGCAGTGTCTCAAAACATCTCTCAGTCACAGTCTACCATAAGTGATACTGAGTTATGTCGCAGGGCTCCGTGCAAGGGAAAGACAAAGCAATTGATGGAAATGGATGCAGCACACCTTAATCAAACGCTCACGTCTACTGCTGTCTAACTTGCTAAAGGGGACCTGAAATGAAAATGTGTTTTCCATTGCAGTGCATTTCTTTGGAAATGCCTGGAGCTGGTCCTTAAAGAGAGGGAGGCTCTAAACCTGGAGGTCACCCAGCCCAGAGGAGGTGTGGGGGAACTCAGGCCAGGGCTCAGTTCAGCTCAGGCTGCGGCTGTGCCATGTGCCCAGCATGCACATACCTCAGAGAAACAAGAAATCGGTTTCCCCGTCTCATTGCTGTAACTGATGAGATGTGAAATGAGTTTCCGTGAGGAATAAATGCTCTTAAGGTAGCAACCAGAATTTGTCAGAGTGTATAAACCTCCACAAACACAGTGCTGAGCAACACAGCTCAAAGGCATATAAGGAAAAAAGCAAAGTGGTGAAAGCTGATTGCATCTTTTACTCACTTACTTGTCTCTCCTGTAAAGAGTGATGCATTTTTCACTGTCCTTATGGTGCTTCCTCCCCCACCCCCGCCCCTTTTTGAAGCGTTATACCTCCATTCAGGTTTCATGTTGACTGAAGCTTGTCTGGTGCCTTCACAGGACATACATGCAATTAATTCTCAACGACAAGGTTTAGATTAGTGTTGGGGTGGTTACTTCATAACCTCTTGCTGCCCTGAGAGAGGTAGCAGGCACCTCAGAGTACCTACACAATACTAAGTCTTTGCACAAGTTGCTGGGGCATAGAAACAGCTTTAACTGAACCCAACATTGTAAAGGGCAAACAAGACAGTAGGGAGTATTACTGGGGAGAAAAGAACAGGGGAGCAGGGGAGAAAATAAAAAAGTTACATGGGACTTCAGGAAGACAGAGGAGTTGTTGCAGTGGAGTTAAGAAATGTAACTAATACAATTTGGTATTGTGCGGGCTTTTTTTTCTTTTCTTTTTCGTTCTTTTTTTTCAGAGAAATGACAAGCAAACCTTAAGGAGGCACTTGAGAGACCAGACAATAATTCTCACTCTGTCTTTACACAGGGAAACATAAGATAACTGGGCAAAAATGATACAAATGCTGCTGATACAACAAGGGAAATTTGCTAGGGGATTAAAAAGAGCTAGTGTCATCAAACTAGTGTACAAGGAATATGATTCTTATATGTTCTGGAGTTGATAGTACATGTATAAAGGAGATAAAAGGTTGTTATGGTAATAAAGGCACAGAATTAACCTGACAAAAGAGTTAATGCATAGAAATATTATACAAGAAGCAGCAATGGGATTTATTTGGAATGCGAATACAAGGAAACAGAATGAGTCGGAAATGACTGCTAGGTCACAGGATGAGCAGAGAGAGCACAGAGGTGCAGTGGGAGAAAAAAGGTTCATTTTTTACTAGATGAAAATGGAAGTTCTTGGGATGACATCTAGAAGTTAAGCAAGTGAGATATCCTGTGATACCTGTCTGGGCAGAGAGGCAATTTGGGAAGGGGGAACACCTGTACCTCATCAGTGAAAAAGCAATAGCTGGAGCCGTAATGCGTGACAAGATCACCAAAAGTGAGGGTCTTGTTGATGTCACGTGTGTCAAAAACATCATAGCTTTAGTGACTGTTTCAGATGCCTGAGTTGTAAGCCTATTAAAATTTTTTCCCATGTTTGCTGTGTTAAAACCAGGTGTTTCTTATTCATACAAACAAAAAAATAGAATCAATAATCCCATCTACATTTAATAATCCCTTAGTTTGAATGCTACCACTGATCAGCAAATGAACTCTTTTTTCTTGTTCCTGAGATCCTGTAATTGTCTCTGGTAAGAGAATACAGCTTTGGGTCTGTGTCATTATTTTAGGCTATGTTCCTACTAGAATAAAGGTCCTTATGCTAAATTATGAACCACATTCCCATAATGCTTGGTTTCTTATGCTCAGAGCACAGCTAAACTGTGTGTGACCTTTGGATTAGATAACTTTCAAAAATTGCAGAGTAAGATTTTTCATCTGTATCAGAACTTGGATCTGTGTTGAATGTTGTGCACTTTTGATGCTTCCTCTTTCATGAGTCTCAGACAAATATAATTTGGTTTGCATGCTAGAATGATGGTATTTTTAGATGAGCAGAAGGAGATTAGATAATGCTGCATAGCAGGATTTTAAAATAAGTTCTGCAAAGTACAAATTTCACTATCTAAAATAGCATCCAGATTGCTCTCCATCCTCTGTCACTGGAATATGAAGCTAACCAGATATTTGGTAAGCCATAGTCATGTTATTGATTGTCTGTGGTCTTCTTAAGCTAATCAGAAAAAAAAAGAGCTGATTTTTGAGTGAGGAGTTAGATTCCTATTGGCATTTAAACTACTGGTCAAGAATTTAACAAGGAATGTTGCTATTGTTCCTAATAAATAAAGTAAATGATAATAAGTAAAAAATGGCTATGAGCAACTGGATAGCCCTTTTTTATTATTATTTTTAAGAAGTGTTGGCTGGGTTTCCTATTACTCTCTGCTTTTTATTAAAACAGAAATCAGCCATCATGGACTGTCATGGCTAAATGTTGCCTGACTTCAAAAGTAAATGATACATGGCTAGGACCATCCGCGAATGCCGGAGGGAGTGGTTCACCTCAACTGGCTCTACCCATCTAAAGCTGTGAGTCCAGCCTTTAGGCTCCTTTCCTAGTTGTCAGAGCAAGCCCCACCAGAGGTGGGTGTTTCAGGTGAATCGTTCTCTGGAGTCACCTCTTTGTTGCTGCTTCTACTGGAGAAATGCCGGGTATGGGTCAGGGTGAACAGGTTATCTCCAGCTGGGTCCTTTCCCCAGCAGTCATCACCGCTCTGCTCTCCTCAGCCCCTGATCGTGAAGTGCTCTTACAGATCTGCTGAGATTAGAGGGGCCACCTCCTGTGCTCCTGAGGCCACTGGAGAGCACCCTGCTGCCCCCAAAGCAAGACCCAGACTTGTACTCTATACCTTCTGGAAAGGCAGCCATTTTCTGATGTTCTCAAACAGGCTGGAAGCCCCACGGTTCCTTGGAGGGCTGTCAAGGTGATGAGTCGGCCTGACTGAAACAAGTGTGCCCTAATTCCAGTTTGAGTTTTTCTGGCTTCAGCTTCCAGATACTGGTTTTTGTGATGGCTTTGCTCTCTCATTTAAACAGTCCTTCAGAAGCTGGCATCCAAATTCAGTGCACGATCATGAGCAAGATTCCTGGCAGGGAAACATATTTAAGCATTTTCTTCATATTTCCTTCACTGCCGCCCCCAAGGAAAGTTACGCAGTGGCCACAGTCACCTCACCTTGAAACCTCTCAGATGCTCAGGCATATCTACAAAGTAAAATGCCATCCAGCATATTGGTGTGCTCCTATGGAGCTGTCTGCACAAGAAATGCTACAGGGCCCTGATACCCTTTTTTGTATTACCTATAAACACCAAATCCAGCTCAGAAGCTAAAAGTCCTCTGTCTTGATTTTTTTTAATAGTTTTATGACCGTAATTAACTCAGTGTTTGATGAGGGGGATATGTCTGTAGTTACATACTCTTTGTGAGGCAATGATCTGAACAGCTGAGGCACCAGAACTTGATTAGTAGTGACAGACATTGCTCCTTTAATTGGAAAAGTGCAAGGTTATTCTTCTTTTTCGCCCACGCAAAACAAACCTTTTGAGCATTCCAGACCTTCCTCACATCCGTATTTTCTTACAGCTACGGATCCTATCAAAAAAGGAGCAATAAAATGTCCTGAACAAAATTTCTTTGAACTGTTTTCATTAATTCAGTAGTTCCTCACCTTTAAGGACCTGACCATGTAATGAATAAACGGCAGCTATTTTCAGAATAAAGGGTTTTCTTTCAACTACTGTGGTCACCAGAAATGGCCTTACTTCCTGATTCTTTTCATTTCCCTTGTTTTTAGCTGAAACTAAAACTATTAGATGGAAGCTAGACAGAGAGCTTTGAACATCAGTTCTGTGATCAGCTATTAAAGCAGTCCAATTTCAGCTGTGTTCAAACACTGCTTTCCTGTCTTGTCTGGGAAGTGCCTGCCAATTCATTTTTCTACTCTTATCAGCAAAGCCCATATACTGTGCTCATGTTTCTTAATATAAAACAGAGGGAAAATCCCCAAGCTGTCAGGAGGTCTGTTAGCTTAAATACAGCCCACATCTTTGCTCTCATCCCATTGTATACTTTCATTTGCTCTCAACTGAAAAAAGCAGATCTACCTACCCACGATCTTGCAAAGTGCCAATCATATGAATTTGTCAGATTTTGATGAAAGGCTTCTTTAAATAAAGAATTTTATCATGGGTTCAGCGTCAGCAGCTGTACTTGATTTTAAAAGTATGTTTTCTTAAAAAAAGCATCTTTGAAGATGCAGTCTATTTTCAGCTCTGTAATAATCACAGCAACCTGACTGGGTTCAGTTCCTCTGTGTTTTGGATGACAATGTGGTACAGTGAATTGTCCTGGTGTCCATCAGGATTTATTGCATATATTGAGGCAGTCAATGGTTGAAATAAATTCAAATCCATTATAATTTTGTTGCTTAAAAAAAAAAAAAAAATACATCTCTGCATTTCTAACAAGGAAAAGTAATTTTATCTTCCCAACATGTTAAAGCAGCATGTCTGTACCTTGCTTAGGCACAGTCCTTTCTCTCAGTATTACGTAGGTTAAACATAAATTTTATCACAAAAGGGAGGACAAAATAATAGACTGTGTTCAGTGCTTATCACTTTCGTTACACGCCATGGCCTTCCTACCCTCCAGGCATTAATGGTAGAGAATGAATGGTCTCATCCTGAAGGCTGCTCACCTGCCTGCGCTTCCCCACCCGCTCTGCACAGCATCCCTGGTTAACCTTTGGCGAGTCATTCACACTTACGTTTGGGGACTTTCTAATTCTGTTGAAATTGCTAATACTTTGTCGATCTGGTATGCAGCCCCTTATTCCCTCTCCTTCCCGAGACCATCTCAATTCTTGTATGGTGTTGTGACGTCAAAGTACAGAAAGTATGTTGTAAAAAAAGAGGATTATTAATTGAGTAACGGTATGATCTGTTAGTTAGGGGACCTGTTATTCAGGGCAGAAGTGTGGGTGTTTCTGTGGTTGAGACGCTAAAGACGTTTAGGTCCCACTCCCCTCTTGACCTGTGGCTTTGGCAGGCGATGGGCAAGACAGACTTCTCTCCATCTTTTGAACAAGCAAGACAAATTTAGCTGATCTAGCAGTCACTTGGCCAAGCTAGCATGAGTCACAGCAGCCTGCCAAGAGGTGAGATGTGTTAGCTCCTGTATCTTACCAGTGCGTGATTTCTGGACTGAAGTGCTTGAGGCCACAGAGAGCAGAACAGACCAACCTGCCTACCACCAGCTGTGGAGCTGCAGCCTTGCTTTCTCTGTGTCCTGCTCCCCATCAGTAAATAAGTGATTTCAAAAGGGAAAGGACCATATAATGCCACTGGTAGTTTTTCTACTGATATGTTGCACAGCCTTGAGCAGATCAGTTTGAGATTCTCCATCTATACAAGTTTGACAATGATGCATATCTTTCTGTGCAATGTGCTGTGAGATTTGGGAAGAAAAATGCTGTCGGAGAGTTAAAGTGTTCTTAGTCTTAACTCATTTGTTGTACCTAATCCAAACGCATATTGGAGCTTCAGGGCAGAAATTGGAAATTAATATCTCTTTTGTTAAACTACTGTGGGCCTATCAACAGCAAACTAATGAAACAAAACAGAGGATTTCCTCCCCTCAACCTGCGCCAGCCTGCTAGTGGGGGTATGAGCTCTCACACAGCAGCTCAGCCTCCAACGGTGGGCTCACAAAGCATGCCCCTGCAAACCGCCATCCTCCTCAGCTTTTTCCAGTCCGTGGTTTACATACTTAGGGAAGATTAGATAGGACACAACATTGTGGCTGTTTTCCATATATCCACAAGACCATTTTCAGGGTATCATAGATTCATACAATAATACGGGTTGGAAGGCAGCTCTGGGGGTCATCTAGCCCAATCTCCCATTCAAAGCAGGGAGAACTTTGAAGTTAGATGAGGTTGCTCAGAGCCTTGTCCTGTTAATTTTGACTATCTCCAAGGTTTCTGCAACCTCTCTGGGCAACCTGCTCCAGTGTTTAACCACTCTCGGTATTTTCTTCCATATACCCAAATAGGATTTATTTTGTTGCAGCTTGTGTTCGTTGACTCTTTTTCATCTTCTTTATAACCTACAACCCTCTTTTTGGGGGTCTTGGGGTTATCTTGTCTAGATAGAATTTTTTCAGAAGCCTCTTATATGATGTATACTTCCCTAGGAAATAATTTTTTGTTTGTTTGGTTTTTTCACATTATTCACAGTAAATTTTTAAGAAATTATTTAAATTGAGGCAGAGATTTTTGAGATAAGCCAACAAAAGTCAGATTCCAGAGAAACTTGATGGGACCTGGCACATGTTTTGCGCAAGCTCCATTCATCTCCTTCTGCCTCCCATGGCATTTCATTTTTGGACCAATTCTAATGATATATGCTTCAGAAATTTCAAATTGCATTAAAAAAAGTTCCTTGTTCTTTAGAGCAGAAATATTATACAAGTGAGAGAAGGGGCAGAGCAATTCAAGTATGTATGGGACTGCAAAGACGAGTTGAAGGAAACATGCTTGATAATTCGCATGCAAAGGAGCAACTCTGGACATGGTTAGGGAACTGCATGATATAAAGATACCTGATGGGAAATAATCCAATCTGTCAAAGCTCCAGGACAAACAGTACAGCAGGATGTCACAGAGTGGAAAGAAAAAGCTGGAAGTAAAACAAAAATGTGTCCAAATTAATGCTGGTCAGGGCCATTAAGGGCTGTTGGTGCCCTCAGGTCCCCGACACTCTCATCCTCAAATCTCTAACAGCGTTTTCTAATCAATGCATTTCTGTCGATCCTCCCAGGTGCTGAAATTCGTCCCTGAGGCTGGGCATCCCAGAAGAAAAGGCAGAACCAGGAACAACATGGCTTTAGTAGATATTCAGCTGGATCACCATGAGCGTTGTGATTGTATTTGCAGTTCAAGACCACCCCGATAAAAAATAAATAAATAAATAAAAGAAAAAACCAAGACACACTAACTGCAGCTTACCGGACGTTTACTTTTAAGCAGGATTGCTCTGAGGACCTTTACTCATTAATCATTTGAACTTTGCTACTAGCCTGCCTTTGCAATTAGCGAAAATGATCGCTGTGTTTCAGCATAGCTGTGCTGATTAGTGCCATGGCAGCTAAACAGGTATATCATAGATTTATGTATCAGCATCCAAGAATATAGGATTATGGTTATCTGTAGCTAGATTCTGAGGGTTGAGATTTTCAAAGCACACTGATAGTCCGTAGGCCCACAATGCCCACTGAAATTAAACACCAGTTGTGTAGGTATTTGTGGTAGCTGGCAATCAAATAGCGTTGTGTTTCTGTTTCTCACTCACCAGTTCCTACATTCAAATTCTGCTGCCATTTCTACCTGCTCAGCTCTCCTGGTGGTCAGTAGGGTTTTGTGGGTATAAGGGAAGAGAGAATTTGAGCCTGCATGAGTGTAAAATGGTTTGTCTGGCTCCGAGGGAGAACCTCCCAGCGTTCCCGCCCAACAGAGTGAGATGTAATGAGGAAAATCCATCACTACATGAAACAACACGCCAGTAAAGTCAAATCTCACTGTTTGTACTCGAGCAAATCGTGTGCTGAAATTAGTAGATGCTTTGCATAAGCTGGGACACGGGTGGTGGTAGGGGGGTGTGGAGGCTGGTACTTTTGCCACGGGAGCCATTGCCCAGGCGCTTCTGCAAGAGGGGGCTCCTGCCCCGTCCCCAGGTAAAGCCCTGTGGACTGGGGCTGATTCTGGTCTCTACCTACCTGGACTGGACTCCTGCCCCTTGCCCAGAGCTGCCCGCAGTTGCCCAGGGGGAGGCCCCTCGACACGAAAAGGGAGAGACAGCCCTCCCCCTGTATCCTCCTCGCTGCAGTTCGAGGAGTGCCGTGTTTCCCCAAGCAGGCAATGAAGATAGGGCACTTGTTTCTTGAAAATATTGATTTGTTTTGCAGTTGTGTTACTGGGAAACAAAACTGTGCTTGAGATTTAATTATCATTATTTGGTTTGGGGTTTGTTTGTTTGTTTTAAATATGGATTTTTATAACTTCGTCATATATGCATTAATCTTAGTTATCTGAGGTTAGTTGTCTCATTTCAGCTCTGTGTATTGCCATGGTTAAACTGTTGACAGTGAATTTCTTTTTGATTGCATTTTGCTGAGGCATATTAACTCATTAAGCAATGTCTGTCTGTCATGGAAAATGTGCATCATTTATTAACTTCCAGAAAAATACTATTAAACACCACCTCATAATAAAATAAGCACTTTAAAAGCTACAGCATAGCTTTCTGTGCCTTTTAAAATATTATGAAAGTGCTCTAGCTGAAAAAGGAAAAATAAAGCTTTAAAGGTTTTAAAGGTTTTAAAATGCTGCTCCAAAAGTGTAAAATACAGGCAGATTTAAGTCTGGCAAAGAATTGGAGTTTTGATCATGAATGTATCAGAGGGAATGGGGCGGCACATTTAATGGCTAATCTTTTATATTTAATAGCAGACAAAGGTTGCATCGATTCATCTTGTTTGTGTTGCCTCTTGAATTTCTATCTCTCTGAAAGAGCAAAGTAGTTTGACAATAGTGCATTATAATTAGTGGAAACTGGCACGTGCTATATAATATTGAGAGCCTTTAAGCCAGTATGTTTTAGCAATCTACAATTTTGTTATAAAAGTGCCCTAATGTTCTGACTTACCCTCTTTATCAGCTCAAGTATTTTATAAGTGCTCTTTCATAATTTTAGCAAAACTTTGCTGAAATATCCCTTAGAAATGTTGTATTACTTTCTTTCCTGTACTTTAGCCTTTGAGATTCAAAATTTTATTATTTATATTAATTTTTCCTCTCTGGCTCCCAGATGTCTATTTAAAAATGCTCCCGAATGCTGACTTGGGAAGTGATTCATCACTTTTCAAAGCAATTCACATTAAAAGAACAGCACTGTAACCAAAGATTGCCAGCTTCGTTTCCTATTTCAGGACTATTTAAAGAAGACTTCATTTTTTTCTTTCTCTAGCTTAATAACAAGACTGACCCAGCCCTTCCATAATTTTCAACTAATTTTGGCAGAAATTTGCATGCGAGACTTTGGCAGTACAGATTGTTTTTGAGACAGTGCACTCTAATGTGTGTTCCTGACTGCATTATGCCTGAATTATGCCTAAGCACTCTGGCCTCGTAGTTAGCTGTGGTTGTAGGAAACATCAGTTTCATATGGCTTTGTGCTTTGAGTGGTCCTTTAGTTCCCATTCCCCAGGCGAAAATGTGCACCAGGCACCCGCTGCGCCCGGCGTCTCCCACGCACCTCTGCATGCTCACCCAGTCGCCAACCCAAACAGCTGTGTGTTGGGGGGCAGGTTTACGCCTCCTCATTTTGGGGATCCAGCCTTATCTGGGAGCCTGAGTCACTCCTACAGATAACGGGGAGAGAGGCTCTCCCGAAGTGTGCCTTGGACCCCAGGTTGAAATCGCCCAGCGTGTAAGGTAGATGGTATGAATACTCATTTTAAAGACTGAGCAGCTAATAGTTTAGCTAACTGCATTAGATACAGGCAGGAGTGGATGCCAGGGTCTAGCAGAGAAATTCAGCTGTAAAGTAAAAAGAGATTGGTATAATAGGGATTATCCTCCTGCTTAATGTTGGGTTTACTTTCTTAAATAGAGGCTAAACTTGTCACAAAATTTAAAGTATTTCTCCTGGGACACTTAGTAATGAATGGAACCATTCACTGCTTCATGCTGCCGTCTGCCATAACGACAGTATGCTCCAGGCCGGTGCAGGAGAGTTAAGGATGGGCTTTATGTTGCAATGTGGGAATGATAACATAGATGTGAACTAAGTAAAACTCCCAAAATCCCAAGCCCTGAGCTGCATTGATCCTGGTGAAACCAAATACCAGCAAAACTTTTTATTTATTAGCAGAAATTGCAGAGATGTTTGTCCACACCTTTATTTTCTCTTTTGTATATGTAATAACTGATATTATTTACATATTGTTGTAACTTAAAAAGCAATGCTATTAAAAAAACTAATCTAGTTCATTTTTATTGGTGGAATTGGAACCCCCAAAAGAAATAATACATTTTCAAAGGAAACTCATAAAGATTCCTGGTTTCAAACCACTCGCTAGCTTTTTATTTACCGTATTCTTCTGGGATAGAGCCTACTTTCTCAAGTGCAATCTATATTTTTTGGTTTTGTTATCTCAGTTAAATGCAGCTTTTCTAGCAGTATTTTTTACTTTATGCAGTATGTAATGTGTCATATCTTGATGAAAAAATAAATACTGCTTTTGAAAGAAGGTACTCTGAGTGATTATTCAGAATTCAGATGAACTAAAACCCTGGATTTACTGGAGGACATTTCTACAACATGAGACCATCCATGCTGGGTCTCCTTGTGAATTTTAGCAGTCATTCCCAGGAGCATCAGGGAAGTACCAAAGTGCAGTTTTGGGATAATCGAGTTTGAACCCCTGAGCTGAAAGAGCTGACAGCTTCCTTGCGAAGCAGCGGCACAGCATTTCTGGTAGCCGGATTAGGGTGCTCCCCCGGGCTCGGTGCGGGTCTCAGCCCCTGCGGGCTTGGCTTGGCTCCAGCAGAGATGTCCTCGCTTGTCCTACTGAAGCTGCTCCTTACTGGCAAAGGAGGCTCCTGCTGGAGCTCCGCATCTCACCTGAACCAGGGCAGAGCTAAGCACCCATTTGCTGTGTAGGGCAGCTGGAGGAACCTAAAGCCTCTCGAGATGGGGAAATTTAATCTACCCTTGTGGGTTCGGGCATTTCCCCCGGCAAATTGTGTTGTGTTGCATTTGGAACATAACTTTTATAGCTTTGATAACTAACTTTCCATTTAAGGTTCTTGTTTTAAGCTAAAGCCTGCCTTAGGCTTTCACTGGATCTTGGACTGAATAGGACAGGAATTTTTTGCCAAATTAATTCTTCACTAGCTAGATGCCCTGTCTGATAAGGGAAATACAGATAGCATACAGTCCGGGGATCCAGCTTTGCAGCCTGTCCTCATGCATGTGTGCCTTGTTCTGTACGGTAATGCCACTGACCTGGAACAGTCATCCATTCAGGTGAGCATATTTATCCCCTTTGGTTTGGTTCTTGTTACTCAGAGAAAGAATTCATATATCTTTTCTTTTTTTTTTTTTTTTTTTGGGGGGGAAGGGGCAGTCAGAAGAGACATTTCCTAACAAAGGAAGCAGTTCTCTGTGTACAGTGAACAAAGACATATTTAATGGGTGGAGGAGACATTTTTTGCCCTTCAGAAATGCACTGAATACACTGTGAGGACAGCAGCTCAGCAACTGCTAAGTGTCCAAGGATGGCATAAAGCTCCTCCCATCTGGCATCACGATGTACCTTGATAACTAACAGCTAGGTAACATTAACAGTTTGTCCTTGTGCTCACATGAGTGACAGCTTTTATAAATCCGCAACATGAAATGTAGCTCTGTGTGTCTTCAGCTGAAAAAGTATGTGGTTCCTGAGGTCATTCAGGAACTCACCATAACCTTTTTTTAAAAATAATGTATTTTTTAAACATTCTTCTTCCCATTTTTCAAGAACACGAAATCTTCTTCTAACTGATTTTAAGATCTGCAACAGCTATAAAAACACTTCCCTGCAAATTCATTTAAGATTTCCTTTGCTCTTTTCTGGGGTGCATTGCCCAGTCACACTGCTGTAATGAGAATTCAACAGATGTCCAATTTGTACTTATTCTCCTGGGGATTCTGGTGCAGCAGCTAATGAAAATGCAGAAATTAATATTCTGGTCTCTCATTCTAAGAACTTTAACTTTGTTTATTGATAGTCTTGGTCAAATATGCTGAAATACATAACATTCGTAATTTATTTGGTCATTCATTGACAAGCCTTGAAAATCTGCCTTAAGTGTTTAAAGTGTAAATTCAATTTTTAATTTCTTTTCAGACTTCTTCAAGAAATGGGATTTCCAAACCAGCAAATATTCTGCCATGAATAGTAGGAAGGAAGTATTCTAGGTTTTAGAGTATCTTCTAAAATTGATTTGACTTAAGACTTGATCTGAAATTCATTTATAGGTAGTGAAAATCATATTTCAAAACTGAATTTATAAAACCTGATTTTTTAAACTGAGTTTCAAAACCTCATTTATGTATTGCTTATAGAAAGTTGCTGTGGCACAGACATGCTTTAATAAAAATGTAACTAGTTGTGTAATAACAGTTACTGTATTAGATGCTCCAATTTCCAGCTGACAAAGGGTTTCTGCTTCAGTTGAAAGAATTTCAGTTTCAGAACCAGTACAGAGAGAACAGGATAAAAGAACTGGGTATCTTTCAACATAACAAAAAAACCCTTAACTTTTATTCATTGCATTTTTATTAGATAAGTAATAAGAGCAGACATCTTAACCTTTCTGGTCTGTGTTTGAGTTTGGAGAGTATCATCTCAAGTAGTGGATATGCTGAGATGAGCTCTCTCAGCTCAGTCTGAAATCAGTTTGCCCTCTCCAAGTGAAGGTGGTCCAGAGAACCACCCTTTTTACCAATACAATTCTGTCAAATCTTTCTATCTACTGTCATAGTCATAGCCTTTTACCAAACAAAGAATAAACAAATCAATTTGGTTTGGTAATACTATTGTACCTAGTGTATGAAGAAAGACGCTTCTCTCCGCAAAAATGAAAAACTATTATGCACTGAAGAATCAGAGACTGGCTGAGGTGGGAAGGGACCTCTGGAGGTGGTCTTGTCCAACCCTCTGCTCAAAGCAGGGTCACCTACAGCAGGTTGCTCAGTCATGTCCAGTTGTGTTTTGAATTTCTCCAGGGACGGAGACTCCACTCTATTACTAGACTTTATGTAGAGCAAGGGGGAGGGATTAGTTTGTTTTGACAAACTGTTCGGAAACAAGAGACAGAGAAAAGTCTGACAAAGTCTTGGACCTCCACTGCGGGCTGTGGCTCAGGGAAGACTCTCCAGCCCATGGTGACCAGGCCCTTCTGCCTGCCAAGGTAGGCAGGATTTCGAGCTCCTAGCCCCAGACCTACCCAACAGTATCAGTAATATGGTAATTCAAGGACCAGACAGAGCCATGTATCTTATGTGGTGCGAGGAGAAGGTCCAAACATCCCTGCAGGAGGATTTTTCCCTCCAAGGTATAGTAAATGTCTGGTTCATTAATAAAACAGACACAACTTGTTAGCTTACATGACTAAAGGCTCATTCCCACACACAGGAAGGAGCAGCGGGGCACACACAGGAGGGACCCCCAGTCACCTCATCAGACCAATGCAGCCCCCAACCCTCTCACCCCCGGGCTGCCCTGGGGAGCCTCAGCCCGTGGGCTGGGGGACACCCGTCACCACGAGCCGACGGGAGAGGGTCCCCATCACCCCACAGACTGAGGGGTCACTGCCAGGAAGGTGGGGCTCGCTA